>NC_133333.1:233266199-233421199 GCF_042186555.1 Aquarana catesbeiana | reverse complement strand
AATGTGATGGCCACTGGGGAGAATGATCCTCATATTTGTGGTCATTGGGAACATTTCCCCTTTTAAAAATAGCTAAAAAGATCATTGTTGTCAGTGGCTAATTATCTGAGAGGCAGAAATTGCTCATTACGCAAGGTACCCCTCATGATCTTTTCGAGGAACCCTTCAACCCTGGTTAAGAAAGGCTATGCTAGATCATCCTGATGAACACACTCTATACACTTGTATGCAGTGCCGGAACAAGATAATCCAGTGCCCAGTCCAAAGATGAGAAATTGGGCCCCCACCCCTCTTTAGGTGCGAGCTTATGAAGAGGAGATGCAGAAAGAGCACAATCTGTACCTCCTTCCACCTCTCTTCTCCTCTCCTTGCCACTTCCAGCTCTGGGCTGACAGAAGTAGTGATGCCACTGTCACTACTCCTGTCAGCCTAGTAGTAGAAGGATGCAGCGCCTCCATCCCTACAATACATGCTGCGCCCAGGGCAGCTGTTGCTTCGGCCCACCCCTTGTCCCGGGCCTGCTTATATGTTATACAGTCCTGACTGGTTCACTTTATTAGCTGTGTTGTACTTTACATAGCTATTGTATATATATAAGTATTTAGGTAGCAGTATAGGCCTATTGCCATCTGATCTTCTGCTACAGGCTGTAATTAATCCTGTATGCCTAATGCAGTCAAAATCGTGGCTTTTTTTTTACTAAAATCGTATAGGACAGCCGATGTGCGTTTTATTTATTTATTTTTTTTCCTACACAGAAGTATAAAGAATTTGTATGAGGCTCCATTTACACCTAGGCGGTTTGAATCGTGGGCGGCCGCTGTTCTGCCTGTGTTTCCAATGCTATTACTTCTCAATGGCACACCAATCGCGATGCGATATTGCTGCAGATGTCGCGCAATAAATTGCAATGTGCAATGCTGTCCCCCAAAAGAAGCTCCTGCTCCTTTTTGAGTGACAAGCTTTGCACGTTGTAATTTTGCTGCGATTGTAGTGTAACTACATATTCCAGCATGACTACATACATGGTGTAAACTCAAGATATGATGCAGACTTGTTTCTCAAATACTTTATTTGGAGGAACCTTTTTGTCTTGTTTTATGCACTTTTTGTCATACTCTTGTGTAGATAATGTGTATAAACATACAGTAACTCACAAAAGTGAGTACACCCCTCACATCTTTGTAAATATTTTATTATATCTTTTCATGTGACAACACTGAAGAAATTTCATTTTGCTACAATGTATAAAAGTGAGGGCACCTTCACTCTGAGCCGGCCCCGGGTGTTGGCGGTAAAATAGTGGCGCTAAAGTGAAGTGAAAATGTCCAAATTGGGCTTAAAGTGTCAATATTTTGTGTGGCAACCGTTATTATCCAGCACTGCTTTAACCCTCTTGGGCATGGAGTTCATAAGAGCTTCACAGATTGCCACTGAAGTCCTCTTCCACTCCAAGCCCTAGGGGATGCCCTACAGATGTTCAATAGGATTTAGGTCTGGAGATATGCTTGGCCAGTCCATCACCTTTACCCTCAGCTTCTTTAGCAAGGCAGTGGTCTTCTTGGAGGTGTGTTTGGGGTTGTTATGTTGGAATACTGCCCTACGGCCCAGTCTGCGAAGGGAGGGGATCATGCTCTGCTTCAGTATGTCACAGTACATGTTGGCATTCATGGTTCCCTCAATGAACTGTAGCTCCCCAGTGCCGGCAGCACTCATGCAACCCCAGACCATGACACTCCCACCACCATGCTTGACTGTAGGCAAGACAAACTCGTCTTTGTACTCCTCACCTGGTTGCCGCCATACACGCTTGACACCATCTGAATCAAATACATTTATCTTGGTCTCATCAGACCACAGGACATGGTTCCAGTAATCCATGTCCTTAGTCTGCTTATCTTCAGCAAACTGTTTGCAGGCTTTCTTGTGCATCCTTCTGGGACGACAGCCATGCAGACCAATTTGATGCAGTTTGCGGCGTATGGTCTGAGCACTGACAAGCTGACCCCCCCACCCCTTAAACCTCTGCAGCAATGCTGGCAGCACTCATATGTCTATTTCCCAAAGACAACCTCTGTATATGACGCTCAGCATGTGCACTCAACTTCCATGGCGAGGCCTGTTCTGAGTGGAACCTGTCCTGTTAAACCGCTGTATGGTCTTGGTCATCGTGCTGCAGCTCAGTTTCAGGGTCTTGGCAATCTTCTTATAGCCTAGGCCATCTTTATGTAGAGCAACAACTCTTATTTTCAGATCCTCAGAGTTCTTTGCCATGAGGTGCCAAATTTAACACCCCTGCTCCCCCATTCACACCTGAGACCTTGTAACACTAACTAGTCACATGACACCGGGGAGGGGAAATGGCTAATTGGGCCCAATTTGGACATTTTCACTTAGGGGTGTACTCACTTTTGTTGCTAGGGGTTTAGACATTAATGGCTGTGTGTTGAGTTCTTTTGAGGAGACGGCAAATTTACACTGTTATACAAGCTGTACACTCACTACTTTACATTGTAGCAAAGTGTCATTTCTTCAGTGTTGTCACATGAAAAGATAATAAAATATTTACAAAGGTGAGGGGTGTACTCACTTTTGTAAGATACTGTACATTAATTGCTAGAAAGCATTTTCCATGTTTGTATTGCTAAGTGCCACACCTCACCTTCTGTTTTGGATGTCTCTTAATTGCTGTTTTAATGAGATAATTAGTTGGAAGGTGTGGTTTGGCAAACCGTCTATATGTTCTGTTTTTTAACATGAAAATTGTGCTGTGATCAAGGCTTGTAAGCCAGAACGCGTGTTTCTCACTTTCTTTTATGCACCAATAAAAAAGCAACAAGGACGTTTGGAGTTGCCAGCTCTATTCTTTGTATTTGTGCAGTGTGATTTCACTCATGGCAAAATCGCACTGCGTTTAGGGTGCCATTGAGAAATAGTCGCATTAAAAGCACATCCCGTGCTTTTCTGTGATTCTGGAATTGCGGGCAGAATTGTGGCGATTCTGCCCCGTGATTCAAATCGCCTAGGTGTGAATGGAGCCTAAGGATTAGCCTCAGTTCACATTGTGAACCGCATATGAATCGCACAGGAACTGCACCACATTCCTGTTACAATTCACATGCAATTTAGTGATCATGTGATCCAGTTACAATGCAGTTCCAAAATAGGTGCATGCACGACTTTGTTGTGATGTGGTAGGATGTCATTTTGAATGGGTTCAAATCACACCACATCACACCAAAGTCGTGCATGCATCCATTTTGGAACTGCACTGCAACTGGATCACATGGTCACTTTGCACTCATTTTTAACCTGCATTTGGGGTGTCATTAAGATTGCACTGGCACCTGCTGCAGATCGCAAGGGCAGTAGGATCTAAATGCAGTGTGGGAAATGCTCATAGATCTCAAGTTTCCCACATCATATTCTAGTGTGAACCTTGGCTTAGAGTTATGCCTAGTACACGCGATAAGAAAATCAACTTGACGTTTGTGCATTATTATTGTTGTTTTTTTTTTTTTTGCATAGTAGTCTCCTATCGAAAACACTTACACATAGGGTATGATTTACGAAAGTCACGCGCCATCAGTAGAGGCGCACGGTGAGGCGCTATACACATTTCCATATTTACGACATGGTGTGCCGGTAACAGAGCTTGAATCCCTGATTTACTATAGTGATCTCGGCGCACGGGAGAATGCAATCAGTGCGCCACTATAGACATGGCGCACGGCATCTCCAAATCAATATTTGAAAAAGATGGAGGTGCCAATATTATGAGGTGATGTGAGGAAGTTTAGTAACAACTGCCCAAGTAACAAATATTAGAATTAGAAAGTAACTTTTTCAGAGATAGCCTGCTGTGCCCGCAACTATGTTTAGAACTGCATGAGATCAATGTAAGCAGTGCGTGTGCGCAAGCGGCTCTTGCGCTCGTTCACATGAGTTTGTTCACTGCGCGGCCAAAATCTTAGTAAATGTTAAGCAACGTACATGCAATTGCACGGGTTGAACGGGCGCACCTCTAATCTTGACATTTTTTTTTTTTTTTTACGCTTCACCTTTATGTATTTTTTAAAGGAGATTTGCACAAGGGTCATGTTGGCATGTTACGTTGCCAACATATGACATGCACCTTGTTAAATTTATGTAAAATGACTCTAGCTCCTCCTAAAAGGGCATTTAACCTCCCCCCTCTAATGCATATGATTTCCTTGGGCTAGCTTTTGCTTTTAAAGGGGAACTCCACACTCCACTCCATTCTCAAAAGGCTGTGAGCTACCTTCACCAATCCAAACCACATACTTTTTCAATGCATACAACAGGGCCAGCTAGGAAAGGGACGAGAAGAGCGAGCGCCCAACCCCCTCCTGAACCATACAAGGCCACACGCACTCAACATAGCTGGCTGCCTTTTGGGGCATGTTGGGGTCAGCCCAATACCAACCACAAAGCACCCTGTACCCATTAGTTTAAAGGGGCTTTCCACATTCCATAAAGCCCCCTGTCAGCAGCCCCCCACCACCCCAGCCTAGGGTTGTGTTAGAAGAGGCCCTTGTCCCCCTGAGTATGGGAACAAGGTGGTTGACTTTTGGGGTGCCCTAGCCCCTCCTGCCCCCAAGCATCCACCCCCCTTTCATGGGCTGGCTTGCTGTGTGTTTGGCTAGGGGTGTGTTAGTGTGTGGAAAGGGCACAATATTTTTTTAGTTTGGGGTGGTATTTTTCATGTGGGGGTTCTCAGATGCACCACTTTATGGGCAGAGTAAGGCCCCCCCAAGTTACTAGCTTTTAAGCAATTTAGCATTTTTAAAGAGACTTCTCCCTGTTTCGTTTTTGTGGTTGTCCAAATTGGTGACATTGGTATATGTCCCTCAGGATGGAACCTGGGCCCCCATACCCATTTTAAGGCCAATTACTACAATATAAGCCAGCCAAGTGGGGATTAGCAAAATGAACAAGTCAATTCCCATAGACTGCAATGGTATTTGTTGTACAACTTTTGCCCATGTTATGCCGCGTACACACGAGCGGACTTTACGGCACACTTTGCTCGGCGGACTTTACGCCGGACTTTGACGGACTTTCCGAATGAACGGACTTACCTACACACAATCCACCAAAGTCCGTCGAATTCGTACGTGATGACGTACGACCGGACTAAAACAAGGAAGTTCATAGCCAGTAACCAATAGCTGCCCTAGCGTCGCTTTTTGTCTGTCAAACTAGCACACAGACGAGCGGACTTTTCGACCGGACTCGAGTTCGACGGATAGATTTAAAACATGTTTCAAATCTAAGTCCGTCCAACTTTTGAGAAAACAAAGTCCGCTGGAGCCCACACACGATCGAACTGTCCGACGAAATCCCGAAAAACAAAGTCTGCCATAAAGTCCGCTCGTGTATACGCGGCATTAGGCTCTTTGTTTGTCCCATCTGTAATTTTGTAGCATGCTGGATGATGTGCTTAATTTTGGACAGGGGGTGGCTTATTTTGTGCTAGCTGCATTTGGGTTAGTCTGGCAAGCTCAGGGACTTTGGCATTTTTTTGTGCTTTTTTGTGTGTGAACAGCACTTGGATTTTTCTGGGCATGTTCAGATAGTGTGTTTTTTGGGTTAGTAATTTAAGGACGTGTGTGTGTGTGTGTGTGTGTGTGTGTGTGTGTGTGTGTGTGTAGAGAGAGTACATTTGGGTGTCCTTATAGAGTTTGTAATTTGTTATATCTTTGCAAAACAGATGTGTTTTAGAGCAAGTATTTTTTACTTTTGTTTCTTTTTTTGGGGGGGGGGATATTTTTCCCTGAAATATTTTTGATGTTGTCAATGTGGGTTGTTTGTAGGTTGTTTCACTTTGATTTAATTGTCTGTGCTGCATTATTTTGCAAAATCTTCCTCAAGATGTTGTGACTAATGTTTAAATCCTTAAGAGACTGTCCATTTGTGGGTGCAGTCCTTTTAACTCCTGTTAATTTCCTCTATCACATGGTCAGACCTCAAAACCATATTCTGTTAGTGTCTAAAATTAACATACATGTGTTTTTTGCTTTCCTTGCTTTTTTCCAAGTCCTGTTTTGTTGACCAATACAATGTGTAGCAAATTTTTATGTATGTGTTTTGTTAATAATTTGTTTTGCAGATGCATGCTCAATCCAAGTAATGCATTTTACACCCCCCCCCAAACAATTTTCATAGAACAGATTTCCCAGCTGCAGCTTAACTAGGCTGATTGGCATGGCAAAACATAAAAAGGTGTGATTTGTCTAAAAGCTACTTTCCTGACGCCACCATGGCAGCATACTAGAGCTCCGCCTCTTGACCGCTCCTTCAGGACTAGTGAATAGATAAATCAAACGCCTAGTTAGGCCCCACCCCATTCTTCTTTTTTTTTTCCTCATACCTCAACACACCAGTGAAGAGTAAGCAGTACTTGTCACCACCTCTGCCTCAGTGCAGTAGCCATCTGGGTTCAGCCTCTCCCAGCGCAAAGTCCCAGCGTTCGGGCCGCTAAATGCGCTTAAAAGCCTGGGAACCCCTTCTGTGGGTTTTCGTTTCATTCTCTCTCTCCTCCAGCACTGCCTAACGGGGACTCTGTTCCTTGCTGACTGTGGCGGCTGGGCTTCCCTTTAGGGCAAACAAGGACACCCAGCTTTTTTTTTTTTTTCTAGGCGGGGGCACACTCGGTGAGGTCATTGGCATTTTAACTGAGGGCAAATTATATCTGTTTGCCATTAGTTAAAAAAAAATGTCCTGAGGATGACTTTTTCCCTCTCCCGAGACAGTTAATGACCTCATTAGGTATTGGTGGCTGGGCTATGGTAAGACCCTTGACCATGGCTCCGTGTGTATATGTGTGTGTGTGTGTGTGTGTGTGTGTATACCTATATACACATAAAAAAATTAAAAAATGTATGTGGATGTGTAGGTATACATATATGTATATGTATGTGTGTGTGTGTGTGTGTGTGTGTGTGTGTGTATGTATGTATATATATATATATATATATATATATATATATAAGTTAGTTGTGCTCATAAGTTTACATACCTTGGCAGAATTTATGATTTCTTGGCCATTTTTCAGAGAATATGAATGAGGATCCCCAAATCCAGGTGTGAAAAACTTGTTGCATCTTTCCCAAAAAGACTCATGGCTGTATTAGATCAAAAGGGGCTTCTACTAAATACTGAGCAAAGGGTCTGAATACTTAGGACCATGTGATATTTCAGTTATTCTTTTTTAATAAATCTGCAAAAATGTCAACAATTCTGGTTTTTTTCTGTCAATATGGGGTGCTGTGTGTACATTAATGAGGAAAAAAATGAACTTAAATGGTTTTAGCAAATGGCTGCAATATAACAGAGTGAAAAATTTAAGGGGGTCTGAATACTTTCCGTCCCCACTGTAAATAAAAAGGAAAAGTGGAATCCTTTCTCCTATATCTACTCCTGCTACTTCTGTCGCTTTTTAGCTATCCTTGCCTCAGCTGGCTGTCCCATTTCTCCACAGATCAAGAGTCAGTTACTACTCATATAAAGACTCTCAACAACTAGGGTAGGGAGGACCGCATCGCTACGTTTTCAGGAAAAGAGTGCCCTTTCGTGCTGATTGCTTTTATTTGGTTCAGCCCTGCATGCCCACGCTCTCAAAAGGGCTGGGCCAAGGAAAGATTTTCTTCAGAGGAGCAAAGCCCGGATGGCGCTCCAGGGAAGACGTCTTCACTCCTCTTTCCCAGAGCCAGCGCCCCAGCAAGAGTTCTGCAGGGTCTGTGGTGCAGTGCCTATGCCCAGGAGGTTGGTGAGTAAACACTGCCTGGAGGAGTATGCAGCTAACAGGTAATGCCAAATGTTTTTATTATTGATAAGAGTGGCACAAGATTCTGTTTTGAACTCACCCTAATTACCTGAGGGAACTGTTACACTTGTGTTGGAAACTGTTGGGGGCTTTTGCCATAGGAGACAGCGTTCCTGCCCGTGCAGATGTGACGTCTTGCTGGATGCTTTTCCCTACATGGCTGTCCTCCTGTAGAAGTCTCGGAGACTGCCGGGTTGGCGTTGCGGCTGCCTGGGGGTGTCCTGGCCCTAACCCTCTCTCCCAAAGTTACGTTTAGGATAGATGGAATCTCTCTGCATTAGAGAGGTGTTTGGCGCCCATAATTCTACTTTGCACTGCACCCACTATTCCTTACGACCCACTCTATGTGGAGGGATGTCGGCAGCTCATGGCTCTGCAGGTTCTCATTAGACTGAAGGAGGCCTGGGACCTTGATACATATATTACAGATGCAGCAGTCTGCTACTCAGAATATAAAGGCTTACCAGGAAGCCCCTCCTAGTTGCTAGTCTAACCACTGGAGAAGCACCCTGGCACCTTGGCGGTTAGAGGAACCATATGGTTAAGACTAGGGATGAGCCGAACACCCCCCGGTTCGGTTCGCACCAGAACCTGCGAACGGACCGAAAGTTCGCACGAACGTTAGAACCCCATTGACGTCTATAGGACTCGAACGTTCGAAATCAAAAGTGCTCATTTTAAAGGCTAATTTGCATGGTATTGTCCTAAAAATGGGTTTGGGGACCCGGGTCCTACCCCAGGGGACATGTATCAATGCAAAAAAAACTTTTAAAAACGGCCGTTTTTTCGGGAGCAGTGATTTTAATGATGCTTAAAGTAAAAAAAAAAAAAGTTAAATATTCCTTTAAATATCGTACCTGGGGGGGGTGTCTATAGTATGCCTGTAAAGTGGCGCGTGTTTCCCGTGTTTAAGCCTGGGTTCACACCTATGCGAATTAGATGCGGCTTACACCGCATCTAATTCGCAGGACATTTTAAAATACATTCATATGAATGCATCTGGTTCACATATGTGCGTTGCATTCGCACTGCGCATTGCACAAAAAACGTGTGCGTTTTTTGGGCATTGCGGTGCGAACTACAAGCCTATTATCTCCTATGGGAACGCATCTGATTCGCAGATGCATTGCGTTCTGAACAAGGATTTTCTCTTTCTCCTCACTACACCTCCCCCTCCCTCCCCCTCTCCCTGCTCTCTAATCCTGAGCAAAAACGCAATGAATCCGTTGAACAGGAGATTGTTATCTCCCCAGTGAAACCTGAGCTTCAATTCGCACCGCACATGTGTGAAACCAGGCTAAAACAGTCCCTGCACCAAATGTCATTTTTAAAGGAAAAAATCTCATTTAAAACTGCTTGCGGGTTTAATGTAATGTCGGGTCCTGGCAATATGGATGAAAATTAGTGAGACAAACGGTACCCCCCTGTCCATTACCAGGCCCTTTGGGTCTTGTATGGATATTAAGGGGAACCCCGCACCCAAATTAAAATAAGGAAAGGTGTGGGGCCACCAGGCCCTATATACTCTGAACAGCAGTATGCAGGCGGTGCAAACAAGACAGGGACTGTAGGTTTGTTGTTAAGTAGAATCTGTTTGTCATTTTGAACGGGTACATTTTTAACGTGTTTAGCTCCAGCCAAAATATCTTTTTTAAGCTTTTTGGAAAACATAGGGAAGGGTTATCACCCCTGTGACATTTGTTTTGCTGTCTTTCCTCCTCTTTAGAAGATTTCACCTCACTTTTTGTCCCAATGACAAATGTTTTTTGAGAATTTGGGTTTTTTTGTGGAACAAGGATTGGAAAGCATCAGTGGAAAGGAGAAATGTTTTTCCCATATTAACTCTTACAGGAGAGAATTTCCCTTCCTAGGGGTAGATTTCATCTCACTTCCTGTTGTCTCCTTCCGTTTGCAAGTAGGAGTCATTTGTAAGTTAGATGTTTGAAAGTAGGGTCCTGCCCTATATACTCAGCAGAAATTTGGGCCTTAGGTGTTGTTGTGGCCACAACAACGTAAGCCCTCACAGGGCCCTGCTGTGAAATATTAGATCAAGAATTGTAATTACATGCCTCTGTTGAACAGGGGCAGAAAAACTGGGCCTTTGGTGGTGGTGGTGCTGGTGCCACAACACTGTAAGTCCTCACTCGCTCTTGGTGGGTGCAGAAATGGGCCCTGCTGTGAAATATTAGATCAAGAATTGTAATTACATGCCCCTGTTGAACAGGGGCAGAAAAATTGGGCCTGTGGTGGTGGTGGTGGTGCTGGTGCCACAACACTGCAACCCCTCACAGACACTTTAGTTGTAACGCAGGAACGAGCCCTGCTGCAAAGTATTGCATCAACAATTGTAATTACAGGGGCAAAAATTGTTTTACAGGGGCAGAAAAATTGTGCCTTAGGCACTGGTGGTGGCGCCCAGAACCAAAAATGTTCTTACAAGCTATCAGCGTGATGATTGAGGAGGAAGAGGATAATTACTCAGGGATAGTCACTCAGCATCAGCATAGGCAGTCTTTGAAGGGATCTGAGATTTCAAAAAAAATTATTTGGTTACATCAGCTTTAGGTGCTTGGTAGCTGGTGGTGATCCAAGACTGATTCATTTTTATGAAGGTCAGTTGATCGACCGAGTCGGTGGACAGACGCACCCTGTGATCGGTTATCACGCCTCCAGCAGCACGGAATGTGCGTTCCGAAAGAACGCTGGATGCAGGACAGGCCAGTAGCTCAATTGCATACTGTGCAAGCTCTGGCCAGTGATCCATCCTCAAGACCCAGTAACCCAGAGGATTTTCGGTGGGAAAGGTGTCCAAGTCTGATATTGCCCCTAGGTATTCCTGCACCATGTAAAACAGACGCTGGCGATGGTTGCTGGAACCGATCATACTTTGGGGCTGCGGACCAAAAAATTGTCTGAACGCATCGGTCAGACGGCCACCTTCTCCACCGCTCCTTCTTTGACTGACCGAAGCCTCAGCAACACGTTGTCCAGAAACAGGAGTTTGTAACCTCCCAGTCTCTGGGAACGCGTTGCACAGACCTTTCTGCAAGGCCTCCCGAAGATGTTTCATCCTCTGCTCCCTCTGCGATGGCAAGATAAGGTCCGCAACCTTACCCTTGTAACGTGGATGAAGAAGGGTTGCCAGCCAGTATTGGTCCTTCTCCTTGATACCACGAACACGAGGATCCTTACGCAGGCTTTGCAGGATCAGGGAGGCCATGCAGCGTAGGTTTGCTGAGGCATTCGGTCCGGAGTCCTCTGGGTCACTAAGGACGACATGGTCCGCAGCCACCTCCTCCCAGCCACGTACAAGTCCATGTGTTTCTTGGGACTGATCCCTTAAAGACTGCTGCTGATGCTGAGTGCCAGGCTCCACCTCCATACTGACACAATCTTCCTCCTCCTCCTCCTCCTCCTCGTCCTCTTCCTGTGTGATCGGCGGGCACGCAGGAACACTGTCTGGATAAAGGGGGCCTTGAGAGCTAAGGAAGTCCTCCTCTTCCTGCCTCTGTTCTGCCTCAAGTGCCCTGTCCATTATTCCATGCAGTGTGTGCTCCAACAGGTGGACAAGGGGGTCAGTGTCACTGATGCCTGCACTGTCACTGCTCACCATCCTCGTGGCCTCCTCAAATGGTGACAGGACAGTGCATGCATCCCTGATCATGGCCCACTGGCATGGGGAAAAAAAACCAAGCTCCCCTAACCCTGTCCTGGTGCCATAGTCGCACAGGTACTCATTGATGGCCCTCTGCTGCGTGTGCAGCCGCTGCAGCATGGTCAACGTTGAGTTCCACCTGGTGGGCATGTCACAGATTAGGCAGTTCTTGGGCAGGTTAAACTCCTTTTGGAGGTCCGTCAGCCAAGCACTGGCATTATATGACCAGAGGAAATGCACACAGACTAACCTGGCCTGCCTCAGGACATCCTGTAAGCCCGGGTACCTGCCCAAGAACCGCTGCACCACCAAGTTAAGGACGTGAGCCAAACAGGGCACATGGGTCATTTGTCCCTGTCGGAGGGCAGAGAGGAGGTTGGTGCCATTGTCGCAAACCACCATTCCTGCCTTAAGTTGGCGTGGCGTCAACCACCTCTGAACCTGCCCCTGCAGAGCTGACAGAACCTCTGCCCCAGTGTGGCTCCTGTCCCCCAAGCACACCAGCTCAAGCACCGCATGGCATCTTTTGGCCTGCGTACTTGCGTAGCCCCTTGAACGGCTACGGAGCACCGCTGGTTCCAAGGACAAAGCACAGGAAGAGGCCATGGAAGAAGAAGAGGAGGGGGTGGAGGAGAGAGGTGTGTCACAATCATTAGCATTTTGGAGGCGTGGTGGCGGAACAACCTCCAACACTACTGCACCTTGTCCTGCATCCTTCCCAGCTGCCAGCAGAGTCACCCAATGCGCCGTGAAACTTAGGTAACGTCCCTGTCCATGCCTGCTGGACCATGAGTCAGCGGTAATATGCACCTTACCGCTGACCGCCCTGTCCAGCGAGGCATGGACATTGCCTTCCACATGCCGGTAGAGAGCCGGAATCGCCTTCCGTGAGAAAAAGTGGCGTTTGAGTACCTGCCACTGAGGAACCTCACATTCCACAAACTCACGGAAGGGGGCAGAGTCTACCAACTGAAAAGGCAGCAGTTGAAGTACTAGCAATTTTGTCAAGCTAGCATTCAACTGCTGGGCATGTGGATGGCTGGGAGCAAACTTCTTTCGGCGGTGCAGCAGCTGGGGCAGGGAAATTTGCCTGGTACAATCTGACGTCGGTGTACCAAAAGTAGATTGCCCACAAGTACTTGACTGTGACACACCTAATTCTACACCTTCATTCCTCTCAGTGCAGGTCTCAGAGAGGACTGAAGGTATAGTGGGGTTGGAAATCTCAGCTGATGAGGAGCAAGGAGAGGTCCTCTTTGTTCTTTGGTGTGGGTCTTTTAGATACGCTTGCCAACGAACTGCATGGCAGGTCAACATATGTCTGGTCAAGCATGTGGTACCCAAGCGGGAGATGTTTTGGCCACGCGAGATACGCTTGAGACATATGTTGCAAATAGCAGCGGTGCGATCTGATGCACTCGTCTCAAAAAAGGCCCACACCAAAGAACTTTTTGAATAATGCGCAGAGACTGCAGCGCCCTGCACATGTGGAGCTTTGGGGTGTGATGCAGTCAATGTGCTGCCCTTATGATGTGCCACCTCCTCCTCCTCCTCCTCTCTCCTATCAGGCACCCACGTTGAGTCAGTGACCTCATCATCCCCTCCCTCCTCATCACTGGAGCAAACCTGGCAGTATTGCTGTCCTTCTTGGGCACCCCCTCTGTCCGTGCTCATGTTACTGCCTTCATCGAGCTCAGTATCATCATCAGAGCCTTCCAAACGCTGGGCATCCTCCTGGAGCATGTACCCAACACTGTGGTCAAACAGTTTGAGGGACTCCTCAGGAGGACATGGTGGGGCTAGGGAAGGAGTCACTGATGACATTGAGCCGAGGGAAGAGGCCGCTGCTTTGCCAGACAAAGTACCCTGGGCATGGGTGAGAGAGGATGAGGAGGATGAGGACCGCTTGGTTATCCACTCGACCAAGTCTTCCGCATGTTGCGGCTCAACACGGCCAGCTGCCGAAAAAAAGGCCAAGCGTGTCCCACGGCCACGTGCTGATGAGGATGCACCGTCTCCAAGACCAGCACTAGACACAGAGCCTGCTTGCCCTCTCTTATTGGCTTGTGACTGTCTACCTCTCCTTCTTGGCCTTCCAGACATACTAATGGCCTGTAGCTGCACTCAGCTGGGATATATATATATATATATATGTACTGATACTGCAGCTAGCAAAATCAACTGCCTGCCTGTAGTATGAGAACACCACCAACCTTCTACAGGTAGCTTTAGCTGAACACTGTGAGGTGGACGCACCCCACTAACTTGTAGGTTTAGCTGAACACTGTGAACAGGATGCACCCCACTAACTTGCAGGTTTAGCTGAACACTGTGAACAGGACGCACCCCACTAACTTGTAGGTTTAGCTGAACACTGTGAGCAGGACGCACCCCACTAACTTGTAGGTTTAGCTGAACACTGTAAGGTGGACGCACCACACTAACTTGTAGGTTTAGCTGAACACTGTGAGCAGGACGCACCCCACTAATTTGTAGGTTTAGCTGAACACGGTGAGCAGGACGCACTGCACTAACGGTAAATAGTCTAGCTGCCTGACTGTGGTACTAATAGGATAAAAAAAACACCAGTAATTTTCTTCAGGTAGCTGTATATACTGTAACAAGACAAGCCTGCCTGTCAGTAAGAAGATAACAGGAACAGATCTAGCTGAACACTGTGAGCAGGACGCACCCCACTAACTTGTAGGTTTAGCTGAACACTGTGAGCAGGACACACCCCACTAACTTGTAGGTTTAGCTGAACACTGTGAGCAGGACGCACTGCACTAACTGTAAATAGTCTAGCTGCCTGACTGTGGTACTAATAGGATCAAAAGAACACCAGCAATTTTCTTCAGGTAGCTGTATATACTGTAACAAGACAAGCCTGCTTGTCAGTAAGAAGATAACAGGAACGGATCTAGCTGAACACTGTGAGCAGGACGCACCCCACTAACTTGTAGGTTTAGCTGAACACTGTGAGGTGGACGCACCACACTAACTTGTAGGTTTAGCTGAACACTGTGAGCAGGATGCACCGCACTAACTTGTAGGTTTAGCTGAACACTGTGAGCAGGACCCACCCCAGTAACTTGTAGGTTTAGCTGAACACTGTGAGCAGGACGCACTGCACTAACTGTAAATAGTCTAGCTGCCTGACTGTGGTACTAATAGGATCAAAAGAACACCAGTAATTTTCTTCAGGTAGCTGTATATACTGTAACAAGACAAGCCTGCCTGTCAGTAAGAAGATAACAGGAACGGATCTAGCTAAACTGAATACAGTGTGTATATATATATATATATATATATATATATATATATATATATATATGCAACACCTGGGATGCATATATGTACACAATACACTGTAAGTGCAGCTAACTGACTGACTGTTCTGCCTAATCTATCTAACTCAAATCAAATGTCACTGTCTGTCTCTCTCTCTCTCTCTCTCAATGAACACCGGAACACACACTACACAGGGCTATATAGTGTGGGGCGTGTACTAAATCCCCTGAGCCATAATTGGCCAAAGCCTCCTTGGCTTTGGCCAATTACGACTCTCTGTTCAGGCGGCACTGTGATTGGCCAAGCATGCGGGTCATAGTGCATGCTTGGCCAATCATCAGCCAGCAATGCACTGCGATGCCGCAGTGAATTATGGGCCGCGACGCGCCACACGAATTTGGCGCGAACGGGCCATATCGTTCGCAATTCGGCGAACGGGCGAACAGACGATGTTCGAGTCGAACATGGGTTCGACTCGAACATGAAGCTCATCCCTAGTTAAGACCCTGGGCTGAGCATTGCTTCCTAGAAACAAAATTGGGGTAAGTCACTTTATGGCTCAGGATCTCTGGTGGGGAACTGGAGACAGCCATATCGGAAGTGACAGGAGGTATGTCCAATCTGCTCCCATAACCAAAGCATGAAAGGGGCCACAAGCTTTGAAGATTGCCCAATAGAGCCTTTTTGCAAGGGAAGTTAAGGACACAATTGCCTGGGGTGAAGTGGAGGAAACTCTCCACAAGGTTGGAAAGTACTCATTCCCTTCACTGAACAACTAGAGGAGTTAATCCAGGAAGAATGGAAGAAAAATGCCTATATAAATAGGCAGTTGAAACTGTATACCCTAAAGAAGCTAAAGGTCAACCTGCTGCAGTCTCCTCCGATAGTAGATACATCATTAATGTAGCTGGCAAGACATGTCACCTTTCTGTGTCATTCGAGGAGGCTCTAGTCCGAAAATTTGTTCTAGATTTGAAGTGCTCCTACATACTGTAGCCCATGTACTGGTTGAGTCTAATGGGAGTGGTTTCATAATTATCAACCAGCTGCTGCACCTATAGGACTCTGAGGAAAGTGGCAGGGTCTGCATCCCTTTAGACATGATTTCCTATTGGGAGTATCTTACCAAAAATGAAATTTTTGTAGCAGTGGATGCCAAAAATCTGACTTGTATCTTAGTGTAGACTTCTGGGAAAATCAGTGAGCCAGTCACACAAGTGCATACCCAGACTCTTAAAGTAAGAGCTAGAGGGCATGCTTCACATGTTTCTAGATAGCATGTTGTACAGATCCTTGGATGAAGGTATCAGGCACTCATGGTCATTTCGGGAGATTCCTCACTGCTCCTCCTCTAGACCATTTCTCTCCCACGGAACTGCCAAGTCCACCACAACGGTGGGTGGGCTGGTACAATGCTTACAGACACTTCAGACTTGAGAGATTGCAGGTTTTCTACCAAATCTGGTTTGAAGTTCGCAGGGGATGGTGGCTAGCGTCCAGTTGCAGATCGGAAGAGGTTGAATCCTTTTGGGCCCTCTTTGAGATCTTTAAGATGGAGTCCATTCAAACAGTACAACCACATGGCTAGGTGCTGTTGCTGGATCGTCAAGATGCCTATCCTATCCTCACAACTTAAAGGCAAAGCAAAGCCAACTTTCTCCAACCCAACGGTTAGTGTATATGGGGGTGCTCTGCTAGTTCCTCTGTTTTGCTTCCATCAGAAAAAATGGTGACAGTCAGGAACAGAATTCTGGCTTCTCAGTGCCTCAGTCACCTGGGCACAGCATCGTCATGCATACAGATGATTCCTGGGGCGAATGGGCACCTGCGCAAATTTCAACTAGGATTCTTAGTGCAAGGGAGGAAAATTTTATATATATATACAGTGGGGACGGAAAGTATTCAGACCCCCTTAAATTTTTCACTCTTTGTTATATTGCAGCCATTTGCTAAAATCATTTAAGTTCATTTTTTTCCTCAATGTACACACAGCACCCCATATTGACAGGAAAAACACAGTATTGTTGACATTTTTGCAGATTTATTAAAAAAGAAAAACGGAAATATCACATGGTCCTAAGTATTCAGACCCTTTGCTGTGACACTCATATATTTAACTTAGGTGCTGTCCATTTCTTCTGATCATCCTTGAGATGGTTCTACACCTTCATTTGAGTCCAGCTGTGTTTGATTATACTGATTGGACTTGATTAGGAAAGCCACACACCTGTATATATAAGACCATACAGCTCACAGTGCATGTCAGAGCAAATGAGAATCATGAGGTCAAAGGAACTGCCTTAAGAGCTCAGAGACAGAATTGTGGCAAGGCACAGATCTGGCCAAGGTTACAAAAAAATTTCTGCTGCACTTAAGGTTCCTAAGAGCACAGTGGCCTCCATAATCCTTAAATTGAAGACGTTTGGGACGACCAGAGCCCTTCCTAGAGCTGGCCGTCTGGCCAAACTGAGCTATCGGGGGAGAAGAGCCTTGATGAGAGAGTTAATAAAGAACCCAAAGATCACTGTGGCTGAGCTCCAGAGATGCAGTCGGGAGATAGGAGAAAGTTGTAGAAAGTCAACCATCACTGCAGCCCTCCACCAGTCGGGGCTTTATGGCAGAGTGGCCCGACGGAAGCCTCTCCTCAGTGCAAGACACATGAAAGCCCGCATGGAGTTTGCTAAAAAACACCTGAAGGGCTCAAAGATGGTGAGAAATAAGATTCTTTGGTCTGATGAGACCAAGATAGAACTTTTTGGCCTTAATTCTAAGTGGTATGTGTGAAGAATACCAGGCACTGCTCATCACTTGTCCAATACAGTCCCAACAGTGAAGCATGGTGGTGGCAGCATCATGCTGTAGGGGGTGTTTTTCAGCTGCAGGGACAGGACGACTGGTTGCAATCGAGGGAAAGATGAATGTGGCCAAGTACAGGGATATCCTGAACGAAAACCTTCTCCAGAGTGCTCAGGACCTCAGACTGGGCCGAAGGTTTACCTTCCAACAAGACAATGACCCTAAGCACACAGCTAAAATAACGAAGTAGTGGCTTCACAACAACTCTGTGTCTGTTCTTGAATGGCCCAGCCAGAGCCCTGACTTAAACCCAATTGAGCATCTCTGGAGAGACCTAAAAATGGCTGTCCACCAACGTTTACCATCCATCCTGACAGAACTGGAGAGGATCTGCAAGGAGGAATGGCAGAGGATGCCCAAATCCAGGTGTGAAAAACTTGTTGCATCTTGTGTTGCATATGTGTGTGTGTATATATATATATATATATATATATATATATATATATATATATATATGTATATGTATGTGTGTGTGTGTGTGTGTGTGTGTGTGTATATATATGTATATGTATGTGTGTATATATATATATATATATATATATATATATATATATATATATATATAAAAAATAAATATAATATAATTTTCTTTTCTTTCCAGAAAGAGTAGAGTTGGGTCTTGTAGATCATCTTGCTTGAAAAGTAGCAACAGCCCACTATTTAACAGACAGCTGTACAATGCCTAACTTTCCAGAACATCACACAGGAAAGTCACACGAACTGGTCACTTTCAGAACTTCAAAGAAGTATCTGTCCACAATTGCCCCTTTCAGGTCATCTAAATATACTTTTTGTCATTCCAGCTGGGAATCGTCACGGAAAAGAGGTTACTGCCTGGACCCTAGCAGGCTTGGTTGTGCATATAGGACAAGGGGTTGCGAGCCTCCGTCAGCGGCGGCGGAGCACTCTACCAGGGCAGTTGAAGCCTCATAGGCAGCACATTCAAGAGAATCTATGGTGTCCATCTGTAGAGGGGTATCATGGTCGTCCCAACTTTCCTACTCAAACTTAATGGATTTTACTCGGGGGGCCTTTTCATCAGGGGACTTTGTAGGAAGGACTATTCAGTCCTCTGTCTCATCCTAATTATAAGATTGGTTTGACAAGTAGAACCCACGCTGTCAGCTAGTTATTTATCACTAGTATGCTGCCATGGTGGTGTCAGGAAAACTGAAAATTGTATCAAATACTTACCGCAATTTTCCTTTCCTGAGGCCAAACCATGGCAGCATATGGTCCTACCCTTGTACGTTTCGGTATGTAGCTAATTACATGGTTTGGCGTCAGGAAAGGAAAATTGCGGTAAGTATTTGATACAATTTTTCATTTTCCTGGTGCCTTCATGGCAGCATACGCATGGATTGTGCGTATGCTGCCATGGATAGGCACCAGGAAAGGAAAATTATGGAGAGGTACAGTGCCTTACAAAAGTATTCACCCCCCTTGGCATTTTTAGTGTTTTGTTGCCTCACAACCTGGAATTAACACAGATCGTTTGAGGATTTGTATTATTTAATTTATAGAACATGCCCACAACTTTGAAGATGTGTTTTTTTTTTTTATTGTGAAGCAAACAACAAATAGGACAAAATAACAGAGAAAGTCCAATGTGCATAACTATTCACCCCCCTAAAGTCAATACTTTGTAGAGCCACCTTTTGCGGCTATCACAGCTCTAAGTCGCTTTGCATAAGTCTCTATGAGCTTGCCACATCTTACTACTGGGATTTTTGCCCATCCCTCCTTGCAAAACTGCTCCAGCTCCTTCAAGTTGGATGGTTTGCGCTTGTGAACAGCAATCTTTAAGTCTGAGCACAGATTTTCTATTGGATTTAGGTCTGGGCTTTGACTAGGTCATTCCAACACATTTACATGTTTCCCCTTAAACCACTCAAGTGTTGCTTTAGCAGTGTGTTTGGGGTCATTGTCCTGCTGAAAGGTGAATCTCCGTCCTAGCCTCAAATCACACACAAAGTGCTACAGGTTTTGCTTAAGAATATCTCTGTATTTAGCACCATCCATCTTTCCCTCAACTCTGACCAGTTTCCCAGTCCTGACTACTGGTATTCTTTGGGTGATGTGATGTGTTGGGTTTGCGCCGGACATAGCATTTTCTTTGGTTCAATTTTAGTCTCATCAGACCAGAGCACCTTCCTCCATACATTTTGTGAGTCTCCCACATGCCTTTTCTCAAACTCAAAACATGCCATTTTGTTTTTTGCTGAAGGTAATGGCTTTCTTCTGTCCACTCTGCAATAAAGCCCAACTCTATGGAGCGTACGGCTTATTGTTGTCCTATGTACAGATACTCCAGTCTCTGCTGTGGAACTCTGCAACTCCTCCAGGGTTACCTTAGGTCTCTGTGCTGCTTCTCTGATTAATGCCCTCCTTGCCCGGTCCGTGAGTTTTGCTGTGCGTCCGTCTCTTGGCAGGTTTGCTGTTATGCCATGTTCTTTCCATTTGGTTATGATTGATTTGATGGTGCTCCTAGGGATCATCAAAGATTTGGATATTTTTTATAACCTAAACCTGACTTGTACTTCTCAACAACATTGTCTCTTGCTTGTTTGGAGAGTACCCTGGTCTTCATGGCAGTGTTTGGTTAGTGGTGCCTCTTGCTTAGGTGTTGTAGCCTCTGGGGCCTTTCAAAAAGGTATGTATATGTAATGACCGATCATGTGACACTTATTGTACACAGGTGGACATCATTTCACTAATTATGTGACTTCTGAAGGTAATTGGTTACACCAGAGCTTTTTATGGGCTTCATAACAAAGGGGGTGAATACATACATGCCAACTATCAGTTTTTTTATTTCTGAAAAATAGTTTTATGTATATATTTTTCTAATTTTTCTTCACAAACTTAGACTATTGTGTTCTGATCCATCATAATTCAGATTAGGCACTGTAAGCATTCAATTTTCCATTTTAGCAAAGTCGTTCTCAGCCTCAGTCCTCAAGTACTCCCGACAGGACATGTTTTGGGAATTTATCTTAGCTAACTTATCAACTTATTAACTTAGCTAATTTATCTTAGCTAACATAGCTGTCCAAAATACCAAGACATTGACTCTGATTTAAATCACCTGTGCAAAATGAAGGAAAACCTGCAAACATGGCCTGTTGGGGGTACTTGAGGACAGGGTTGAGAACCACTGATTTAGAGCACTGAGCTAAAATCTAGCTCAAGACAATCTTATTCTAATTGTGGGCATTTGAGGGAAACCAAGTGAGTGTTAGAACCCCTGCTTGTCTTTTTTTAGGTTGGGCTTTGTGTCCCTTTTCTGAAAATTGGCTTCCTCTCACATAGCCAAACAGGAAGTGAGGGTAAAACCCTACCAATTTCTTTCCTTGGGGACACACAGATCAATCTAACTAGTGTCCCCATTAGGCAAATGGCACTCTAGCACTTTGTGTACACCCCAAATGCTGTTTTTTTTTAATTTTCCTTGCATGTCCCCCTAGGATCTCCAGCAACTGCACTTCCAAGTGCACTTGTAGTGCAAAGTGGATTTGCCTTTAGTAAATAAACCCCAAACTCCAAGATACTTAATAATTAGTGGTGTACACAGCAAAATGCTAGAGTGCAATTTACCTAATGGGGAAACTATTTAGATTGACCTGTGTGTCCCCAAGGAAAGACATTGGTAGGGTTTTACCCTCACTTCCTGTTTGGCTATGTGACAGGAAGTGAATACATTTAAAGGAGAAACTGCCAAAATTTGGGAGGTGTCTTCAACCTATTAGGGGTGTAGACATCCCCAAAAATTGACAAGGCTTCTAATCCCTCTGCACTCTATCCCCAAGCAAATATAAGTAAGGATTTCATTGAGTTTAACTGTGCAAATACACGTTCCTAAGTTCAACTGTGATGCATGTCAATGGCCCATTTAGACCTTGTTTAATAGAAAACACCAATTGCCTTTCACTAGAAACATTTGTTAGTCTAGTCCTGGAAATCTCCATCTGCTTTACTATTAATTTCCATAAAAATTGGGTTCCTGCAGCTAGATGCGCCAAATGCATCTAGATGTGCGACCGCTGTGTGCATGGAGGTATGTACCCATGTCGCATATCTGGTTCCGGAAGTGGCATCACACCCATCCAGGAAGCTGCTTGTCCTGCTGTGAATTTCTTCCCACCGCCATGCCCCACTCACTGTACTCTGAGGAAGAGATGATCCTTATTTGCAAATTAAGATAATTTTTTATTTATTTTTACATAGGGTGGTGATTGTGTGGGTCATGTGTGTATGTCTAAATGATCTGGCCTCAAAACACACACCTACTTCCTGTCAATGTATATTACTTCCTGCTTCGGTATGTATGTGTGTGTATGTGTATTTATATATATATATATATATATATATATATATATATATATATATATATATATATATATATATATATATATACATATGTATGTGTGTCCACCAGCAAAGAGAAGTTGGGTAGACTCCACACTCCCAATTCTGGAGGCATAATAATAGTCTAGCACAGGGGTCTTCAAACTACGGCCCTCCAGTTGTTCAGGAACTACAATTCCCATCATGCAATGTCAGAGTTTTACAATGCCACATGGGATGTGTAGTTCCGCAATAGCTGGAGAGCCATAGTTTGAAGATCCCTGATCACTCTAGCATGTCTTAAAAGAAGGTGGTTTCACATGTGCCTTGTATAATGCCCAAGAAATATCGTTTGGAAAATACAAGTGGGTCATGGCACACCTACATTCCAAATGTATTGGCATGCATTAAAAAGGGGATCAACTCCAGAGATAAAACGATAATTCTCCCGCTCTACAAGACTCTGGTCCGGCCGCACATAGAGTATGCTGTCCAGTTCTGGACACCAGTCCTCAGGAAGGATGTACTGTAAATGGAGCGAGTACAAAGAAGGGCGACTAAGCTAATAAAGGGTCTGGAGGATATTAGTTATGAAGAAAGGTTGTGAGCACTGAACTTATTCTCTCTGGAGAAAAGACGCTTGAGAGGGGATATGATTTTAATTTATAAATACCGTACTGGTGACCCCACAATAGCGATAAAACTTTTTCGCGGAAGGGAGTTTAACAAGACAGGTGGCCACTCATTGAAATTAGAAGAAAAGGGTTTAACCTTAAACTTCGTAGAGGGTTCTTTACTGTAAGAGCGGCAAGGATGTGGAATTCCCTTCCACAGGCGGTGGTCTCAGCGAGGGGGGGGGGGCGGCATCAATAGTTTCAAGAAACTATTAGATAAGCACCTGAACGACCGCAACATACAGGGATATACAATGTAATACTGAATTATAATCACACACATAGGTTGGACTTGATGGACTTGTGTCTTTTTTCAACCTCACCTACAACTATGTAAGTAAAAAAAATGTATACCTAATTAACCCTTTATTAACACTTATTTAACCCTAATCAGCCCTATTTAACTCCTTGCTCCTCTTCTCTAGTTGGCTAATATTTTTCTCAGTAACCTACAAATCCCAGCAAGACCAGAGATCTAAGTAAGGAGAAGAAAACGGCAGAGAGCTGCTGGACTTGGGGCAGTGCAATAGGGAGTAGCACTACAATTGTTAACAGTCCAACAGTAGAAATACAATGGCTTTTTGAAGTAAAAAATAATCTATTGTCTTTTTAATGAAAGGGGCAGTCTGATTTAAAGGGAGAGGACATGGGGAATGTGCATGTATTGCAGATACCACTGCATATGTTTTGTTTTATTTTATCTTGTTATACACTCTGTGGTTTCTAGCTGCCTTCCAGATTTGGCATTTTCTTAGGTACCTACCTCCTCCTACTCAGTTTTGCTAGGCCACTTTTCCCTTTTGAATCTTTATATCAGAATTTGTCAATTGGTTCTCACCTGTTCTAGACAGTTTACAAATTACTGATTGGGCCCCCGGATGTCCTTCTATTGATTCATAAGTGAAAATCTGAGTTACAAATTATGTTTACAAATTCTCAGATCAGGAGGACAGTTTTACTTTGGGCCTCATTGTCTAATATGTTCCCAGAATATAGCTATAAACTTCCTACATGTTAGTATCATATTCATGCACTTCACAAACATTTCCCTCAGGTCCCTAGTTTTTGCTAGTGTTGCTGGCAAGGCACGGGTTCCTTATTTCATATTTTTTGTGACTGTCCACCGCTCCTTCTGTTTTGGGAGGAGTTTCGTAAACCAATATGTTACCTTAACTCAGTGATTCTAGGAAATAACCCTGTTTGTTAAATTTTGCATATTAACATAGTGCCATTAAAACATTATAGATCTTCTTTACAATTAAAAATCAACGACACCACCATCGATTCAAATGTGGTTTAGGAAATTTTTTTATTTACTAGTTATAATAAATTACAATTTATTAGTTGAGGAAATTTATAAGGCGGAGCAATTAAAGCTATTCTTTATAATAGACAGGGTATATTTGACAATGTTTGGTTCCCTTGGACAGCTTATACTGGCTCTGCTCCGTATCAGGAGTCAGGACCTGATGCAGTTGGATAATGGCCTTCCTGTATAGTTATGCAGTGTACACACGAGCGGACTTTTCTATCGGACTAGTCCGACGGACCGAGTCCGGCGGACAATCCGATCGTGTGTGGGCTTCATCGGACCTTCAGCAGACTTTTCCAGTCGAAAATCTGATGGACTTTAGATTTGGAACATGCTTCAAATCTTTACGTCGTAACTCCGCCGGACCCAGAAATCTGCTCGTCTGTATGCTAGTCCGACGGACAAAAACAGACGCTAGGGCAGCTATTGGCTATTGGCTATCAACTTCCTTATTTTAGTCCGGTGTATGTCATCACGTACTAATCCGTCGGACTTTGGTGTGATCGTGTGTAGGCAAGTCCGTTCGCTAAAAAGTCAGTCGGAAGTCTGTCGAAAGTCTGCGGGAAGGTCCGTCGGACCAGTCCGGTCGAAAAGTCCGCCCGTGCGTACGCGGCTTTAGGTATATGCAACATCTTCAAGAAGCAAGTAGGGGCTCTTAACACGGGTATTGTATCTCACACAATAAATGTAAATTTTTTATAAACGTAACTAATTTTTCTCCTTTTTTTTTTTTTTCTCTTTTTTTGTTGTTTTGTTTTACATTTTGTTAGCTTATTCCTCGATGTGTTTTTTGTAGGCCTAATTATTTTAGATGTCCTTGTTTGCGTAAGCTTGAATTTATTGAAATTAAAAAATATAAACTGTTGCGTGATGTGGTATTGGGGCCACATATGTTGATTTTATCGATTGTATGAATATGCCAGCCCTGTTTTTGTTTTGACTGGAATGAATACCGTAGTTATAAATGAGTTTCTTTCTTTCTCTTTTTTTCTTTCTTTCTTTTTCTTTCTTTTTTTCCTTTCTTTCTCTTTCTTTCTTTCCTTCTTTCTTGAAATAACTTCTTTCTTCACTATTTAACATATGCAAACTCACATGGCAATCATGTCTCAGTCTGCTGTATGACTGCTTCGTAAATATAATTTTGAAGATATTAATTTAAGTTGCAAGAACCTTATTTCGATTGACTATAAAATGAGCTCCAACATTAGTAAAGTTTAGTAGAAAGCAGAAGTAAAAAAAATAGCAAGTTTGGCTTGTTTAGCATTGCAGGATGATGGATTCCACAACACATAAACTCTATCAAATACATGGAATGGATTCCAGAAGTCATCTTGATATGTATTTCTCTAATAAGGAGGACATGGTCTTTGCAAGCGATTCTTTAAAATTTCCAATAGCGAATCTTTACTATCAGCTCAGCACCGGTATGCACAGCATTTATTGATATATTTAACAAAAAAGACTAATTTTGTTAAAAAAAAATCTAAGGGTATCACTCTAAAACCTCTTACTTGTGTTTGTTAGTGGATCCAGTCATGAGTGGGAGCCCCCTGAGCTCTGTCCTCACGGCTTCCTATTGCTGGTAGAGGAGGAAAACTTTACTACTTGCTCAAAAATCAAACTATTTCTAAGGAAAAATGATTCACCCCATTTTGGGCTTTTCCACATTTTTGCTTTGTTACAATCTGCGATAAAAGGATTTGATTGAGATTTTACATCACTGATGAACATATAGTGGCCTGTAATTAAATAACAATGATCAACATCCTTATACTATACACATTAAAAAAAGTTTGGGCTTCCTCTGGAGCAACCAATGGCCCTCTAAAGTTGTATAATTAGATTAATGAAATCTACTTTAGGGCAATTAATGTTCCTAGTGTAAGCAAGTCCAGGATAAGCTTTTAGAGAAAGTATCAACTCCAACTTGAGGTGGAGAGGTCAGTAGTGGCAGCCTGATCCAAAGAAGATAGATTTTAACCACTTCACCTCCGGAAGGTTTACCCTCCTTCATGACCAGGCCATTTTTTGCGATACGGCACCTCGTTACTTTAACTGTCGATTGCCCAGTCGTGCAACTCTGTGTCCAATATAAAATGTATGTACTTTTTTTTTCCCACAAATAGAACTTTCTTTTGATGGTATTTGATCACCTCTGCAGTTTTTATTTTTTGCACAATAAACAAAGACAGACAATTTTGCTATAAAACATATTCACACAATAAAAAAATTGAAAAAAATCTAATTTCTTCATTAATGTAGGCCAATATGTATTCTGCTACATATTTTTGGTAAAAACATTCCAGTAAGCAGACATTGATTGGTTTGCGCAAAAATTATAGCAAACTACGGGATTTTTTTATTTTATTTTATTTTAGTAGTAATGACTGCGATAAGCAGATTAAAGTGGGACTACGATATTTCGGCAGACAGGTGGACACTATCTGACACTTTTGATGCTTTTTGGGGATCAGTGACACTAATTCAGTGATCAGTGCTAAAAATATGCACTGTCACTGTACTAGTGACACTGGCTGGGAAGGATTTAAGCATCAGGGTCGATCAAAGGGTTAACTATGTGCCTAGCCTGTGTTTTAATGTACTGTGGAAGGTGCTTTTACTAGGGGAAGGCATGGATCCATGTCCCTGCTTTGCAGGAACACAGGATCCATGCCCTACCTACTGACAGAACAGCAATCTGCCTTGTTTACATAGGCAGACCTACTCTATGTCCGCCAGCACCCGCCGATTGGCTCCTGCTGCACGCCCCACACCCGGAAGTTTTGGATCACGTACTAGGTACTCGATCCTGCGCAGCAGTGCCAACTTGCTGCCATATAAGTAAGCATTACAGGCAGGAAGTGGTTGAAACAGGATTAATTCATAAAATTGTACCACATCTTGATGAAATAATAACAAATAATGATTTATGAAAGAAAATATACAGCACCTAGGATATTGATGGAAAAAGGAGGGGGAATGTGGGTATCACAGGCCACTGCCACTCCAATTTTTGGTAATATACCAAAACAAGTGCTAAAAAAGAAAGTAAGTGCAACCCAACCGGGGTAGGCTGGACTAGGCCATCAAGGTTTATATCACTACTATACTTTATGCCTTCTCAGTTTTTGTATTACAAATGTTGTATAATATATGAAGCAACTTCAGTTGATTTGTATTTGTTTGATAAAATAAATAAAAAATATTGTTGGGAAAAAAAAAAAATTACATAATACAATGTAAGTGCAGTGCTAGTCTCAAAAGCTAATCAGTGTGGGTAGTCTTAGTGATATGCATACATAAGCCAAAATATAATGATATCTAGTGAATATGTGTAATAGTACGCAAACTTTAATAATTCATATATATATATATATATATATATATATATATATATATATATATATATATATATATATATATAAAAAGTCCAAGAGGTTGCTGCACTTAAAAACTTCTTTGCTTTATTTCACAATATCTTCAGGAGAGATTTACAAAGCAAGTATAATCCTTTCAAGCAATATCAAAGGCAACAAATGCCTACACAGTTTCAGACATGAGTATATTCAGATATGGATGGATGGATTACGTTTCGGGCTAGTCAGCTTACGCCCTTCCTGAGATCCATTGAAGCACATGTGCGCCCAGCGATTCAGACCTCAGAACCCACTTCCTGATTGGTCAGAGGGGAAGACATTAGCGAGCCCCGAGCCCACCCTTTTTGAAGCCAATTAGAGCCTCCAGCTTTAATCATGTGTTTCAAAAAAGAAAAACCCACATTGAAATCCATGCGTCTGGCGCCCTGCATGTAGATTAGGGGCCAGGCGCATGGATTGGGGGGGGGGGCTGGCGCCCCACACCTCTACTGGACAGGCCGTCACTGGCTTCAGGTATTTTATATCCATATAGCACCCTCCTAGTTGGGTTGCTGAAAAGCTAGGTAAATTTAGTTCCCTTTGGCTTCTTAACAGCAAGGAGCACATGAAAGTGACAATTTGGTTTGTTGCAGGCTGGCTAAGTTGAGCTGGGAATTTTCTTTGTTTTTGTTTTATATGTGTTTCCATGTATTGCCATTCCATGTGCTCCTTGTTGTTAAGGCCAGTTATAGGTTGGTGCAGTTGTAGTATGTTTGTACTGTTGGTTATTTGATGAGGGGGCACACTGGACAACCTTGCTGCAAATGTGCTAATTGCTGGGTGTCCAGTGTGTCCTGATGCCTTTAAGGAGGAATGGGCTCCCTCCAGGCATACCTGCCCTCAATCTATCCATTACTATATACAGTATGTGCTCCTACTATGGAGACTCTCAAAATGAGTTAGGCCTGCAGATAATACTGGGGTGCCTTGTCATGGCCTCTGCAGCTCACGGATGTATTTGCAAATGTTAGACAGGACAATTAGGTTTGTTGCAGGCTGGCTGGTAAGTTCTGGTGCTGGTGATCCTGTGACATTGTGAGTATGGATGGTCTGGATGTTGGAGTCGAACATAAATTCAACTCCAACAGCCGCTGTTTGTTCGCAGAACAGACAAACATATGGGGCATTTGCAGCAAATTTGAGCGCCACCGATCGCCCCATACTGCACTGCGAGATCGTATTGACAGCTGCTGATTGGCCAAAGCATGCACCTGACCTGCATGCTTTGGCCAATCACATCGCAATCTGCTGTGAGAGCCATGATTGGCCAAAGGCAGGGTGTCCCACACTACATAAGGCTGCTTACACGGCAGCCGTATGTAGTGTCATAATGTGGAGATTGAGAACTTGAGCTAGATTAGGCAGGTAAGTTATATATATACACAGTGTAGACTATATATACAGTGCAGGCAGTCTAGTAAATATTTATAAAGTGCAGTCAGTGTAGAGTATATATATATACAGTGCAGTCCGTGTACAGTAATATTACAGTGCAGTCAGTGTACAGTGTATAGTGCAGTCGGTGTACAGTATATAATACAGTGCAGGCAGTGTACAGTATATAATACAGTGTATTGAAATGGTTAATGGGAAAGCCACACCAAAATTTAAAAAAAAAAATGGCATGGGATTCCCCCCCAAAATCCATACCAGGCCTTTTGGGTCAGGCATAGATTTTAAGATGAACTCCACGCCAAAATGTAAAAATAAAATTGGCGTGGGGTCCACCCCAAAATCCATACCAAACCCTTATCCGAGCAAGCAGCCTGGCAGGCCAGGAAAGGGGGGGGACGAGCGAGCGCCCCCCCATCCTGAGCCATACCAGGCCACTTGCCCTCAACATGGGGAGGGTGCTTTGGGGTGCCCCTCAAAGCACCTTGTCCCCATGTTGATGGGGACAAGAGCCTCATCCCAACAACACTGGCCATTGGTTGTCGGGGGCCGCGAAATAGGTAACATTGTACCCCTACCCATTCACCAAAAAAGTGTCAAAGTAAAAATCACAACAGTTTTTGACAATTCCTTTATTAAAAAAGAAAAAAAAAAAAAAGTGTCCCGCAATGTCCATCCATCTTCAATCACGCCACCCGACAGACCCGACAAAAATTAAAAAGCTCTGCCTCGATGGGAGGCCTCCCGGCGATTGCTGTCTCTTGGCTGTGACAGCTGTTATATAGGCGAGGGCGAGGCCACCTAGTGTCGTGACCGAGTGGCCCTGCCCCCTTCTGATGTCATGTGACATTGCCTATATAAGAGCTTTCAAAGGGAGCCCTCCCGTGGAGGCGGAGTTTTATTGTTTTTTTTCAATTTTTTGGGTCTGTTGGGCATCGTGATTGATGATGGATGTAAATCACAGGACACTTTTTTTTTTTTTTTCTTTTTAAATAAAGGAATTGTCAAAAACTGTCTATTGTGGTTTTTACTTTTTGACACTTTTTTTTGGTGAATGGGTAGCCATACCTGATACCCATTCACATAGGGGGCCGAGATCTGGGGGTCCCCTTGTTGAATGGGGCTTCCAGATTCTGATAGTCCCCCCCCACCCCGACAACCATTGGCCAGGGTTGTCAACATCAACATGGGGACAAGGTGCTTTGGGGGGGACCCCAAAGCACCTTCCCCATGTTGAGGGCATGTGGCCTGGTACGGTTCAGGAGTGGGGGGCTCTCGCTCTCCCCCCCATCCTGACCTCCAGGCTGCATGCTCGGATAAGGGTCTGGTATGGATTTTAAAATCAGTAGCACCAGGTAACACTGCGCTCTAATGGACAAAGACAGATCAAAGCACAATAGCAGCTATTATAAAAACAGACAATTAATACATTTTTCAAAGATAAAAATCAAAACAGTCATCCCAGCACTAACAGCGCTAATAGAATAATTAAAAATATTCTGTGCAAACTATGGCAATTAAAATCCACTTAAGTCAATTAGTATGCGGGAAAAAAGGAAATCCAAAAAAAATTCCTAGTGTATGGTGACACAAGGCTCGTATATCATTTATTGTGGTGAGTTCATTACCAACAGGGATTATCCGAGCACGAGGTGTCTACTGGTGATGGTATTCAGATGAGGAAGTTTGTTTCTTTTTGCTGAAAGGATACAGAGCACTATCTATACTATAGGAATTTTATATGGATTTCCCCAGTTTCCCGCATACTGATTGACTTTTAAGGGGCTTTCAATTGCCATAGTTTGCACAGAATATTTTTAATTCTATTAGCGTTGTTAGTGCTGGGATGACTGTTTCGATTTTTATCTTTGCACATTTTATTCTATTCATCTAGCAGTGCCATTAGATGCCAATTTCAATGAAAATATTAAATCTCTTTTTTGGCAGTAGGGAAAATAACACCAGAATCTGTATTATCCCTGCAGGTCGACTTGAGGGTACATTTTTGATTGACATCAGCTTCGGTTCTATCGTTCACTAACTCTTTTCTGCCTCCAATACCTTCAAAAATAGTCATATTAAAATTTAAAGAGATGTATCATGGAACTGACCAGATGGCTACATGACCGTACCGGAGCATATAAATGCATTAAGATAAAAAAAACTTTTGTCTTTTACAACTCCTTTAAGATAAAAAGCCTTCTATGTGCAGCACCCCCCCCAATACTTACCTGAGCCCCATCTCTGTCCATCAATGTCGAGACTCTCCCTCCCTCCTGACTGAGACACAGCAGCGGTGCCATTGGCTCCCGCTGCTGTCGGTCAAAGTCAGCTAGCCAATCAGGGGAGAGAGGGGGCTGGGCCAGGCCGGGGCTCTGTGTCTGCATGGACACAGGGAGCTGTGACTCAGCTCGGGTGCCCCCATAGCAAGCTGCTTGCTGTGGGGGCACTCAACAGGAGGGTGGGGCCAAGAGCACTGAAGAAGAGGAGGATCTGTGCTGCTCTGTGCAAATCCACTACAATAGAGCAGGTAAGTACGAGATGTTTATTTTTATAGAAAAAAAACGAGACTTTAAAATGACTTTAGGTTTAGATATTATTTGATTGGACTTCTACTTTAATAGCTCAATCTATAGACCAGTGATGCTTTGGACTTAAACAGTTCCAACTCTCTCTAGTTTTTCTTGTCTCGTGATTTTTAGTGGTCACTATTGACCCTTTGATGAGGGAGGTGCAATAAAAAATCCCAACAAGCTTGTGCTTCAGAAGCAGCTGGTATTGGTCCATTAACAAGTAGAAGAGAAAAGAACTAAGTTCTTGTACTTACTGTAATTGTTCCTTATTATTAAAATACCATGTGGTGTGTGTTGTGGCTACTAGACATATGCGGTTCGTTTCGTACAAATTTCCGAAAATTTGTTCATTCGGAAGCATCCGAAATACGAATTTCTATGCTTCTGAATTGTATACGAAATACGAAATTTCGTTGACGAATTTCGGATCCAAATTCTGTTGCAACGGAAACGTGACTGGTGTTTTATAAATTAATTAGGAAGGTCTGCGCTTAGGACGTGTGTGAAGGTTGCAGCCTCTAGAATATAGAAAAAAAGAAGATATGAAGGGGCGAGTGGTGCTACCTATATGTTAAATAGTGCTCTACCAAATCACTCTATAGTGGCTAAGTATTAAAAGACACAGAGTTATTGTGGAATAAATTATAAAAAAACAGTTTCCCTAAAGGTGATAGTGTAATAGTTATCACACCTCACCTACCCCAGTAGGTGAGTACTAAAACCCTCTAGGTGCGGAATTCCACACCTAGAGGGTTTTAGTACTCACCTACTAGGGTAGGTGAGGTGTGATAACTATTACACTATCACCTTTATGGAAACTGTTTTGTTATAATTTATTCCACAATAACACTATGTCTTTTAATACTTAGTGACTGGTGTTTTGTTGACCAATCAGAGGTTTTCTTCTGCTGCTGAGTGAGGGTTGGGAAAATTATCTTTTTTAATATGGGAGTGGGAGACTGGTACTGGTAGTCGATGGGAGATTCAGAATCGGACAAAATAAGAATGTTTGTTAGTATTGTTTTATTATTGTCATAATAATTACGATTATTCGTTATGATGAAGTTAAAAACCCAGGAAGTCAGCACAGCACAGGGATGGCGGGAGCCCTTCATAATGAGAACAGCAGAGGTACAGCCCCAGGAGTAAGTCAGCACAGCACAGGGATGGTGGGAGCCCCTCATAATGAGGATAATGAGTTGACGACTGCCATATTGAGAGAGGTATTTTTTGCTTTTTAAATTCATCATAACGAACATTCGTAATTGTTAAAAAAGTTAATGAACCTAACGAAAATTCGTATTTCGTACGAATCCAAATACGAATTAACAGCTAATACGAAACTGAACGGAACGAAACGAAACAAATTGATTGACAGTGCACATATCTATTGGCTACCAGCCACTTCAGAAAAGATATGTCACAGCCTTATCATAATAAATAACACCTGTAAGAGAACTATCGTTGCGCTCCGGGCGCACTCGTGTGCGCCAAGCAGTGTGCGCACCCATAGGAGCGCGTACGCGCGTCCCTTTGGCGCCAGTCGGCCTATTTAAGAGGCGCACTGACCTGTGACAGATGCTGACTGATCTTCAGCTGTTCCTGTACCCGTATCCTGTTGAATCTTGCTATTACCTGCCTGGTATCCTATGCTGAACCTTGGCTTTCCTTGACCCTGCTTCTGGACTCTCCTAAACTTATGATTATTGGTTCCTGATTCCGGCTTCCCATTTGACCCTGCTCCTGCTTGATGACTTGGTACCTTGCTGCCCACCTGCTACGAAACCCGGCTATCCTTGTTATCATGATTCTGCCTCCTGTTTGGCTCAACGTTGTCTTCTGGGTGCCCTTAACTAAGTTCCTGTGACCTGCTGCTACTTTCTGCCTTCCAAGAGTCGCATCATCTGCTTCAAGCTTCCGGGGCTACATCTGCAGGCACTCGTGTTCCTCCTGTCCCTTGGGTCCTTCTGTCTCCACTCTCAGCGGGACCCGGGTTGGAGATACGAGAGAGGCTGACCTCATCACTTCAGACTCCGACCAGGTACGTGACAATACCGTGTAAGATCCACATTTATTAAAAGTTACAATATTTTGGTGAGGGACAAGGGAAATTTCTAAAAGAGTGGATCATGCTGACTCATGGCAAGGAGTCTTGGGTAAGTTGGGGGAGGAGAGAAAACATGTTGGAGAGAGAACAGTGGATTCCTGCTGAGAGAGAACAGAATGTAAGTGCTACAGTTTCCCCTCACTGAGACATACATAGAGAGTGTTAATGATTTCCTGTTCCTGATTGTAAAATACCTTATGTTGGATGGTTCAGTGAATGTTATTTCTTCAATACATGGACTTTCAAATACAATGCTGCGTGGATTACGGTATATGTGGATAATACATTTCTCGATTGGGCTTTCACTTGCTATTCACAAACCACAATTGGGTGGAGGCGCTAGCGCTTTTTAGAGATCCTGTCCTGATCACACAGATTATAAAGACTCTGCTCCTAAATACTATACAGGTGGCGCCATCAATCTGGAAAAGATCTTAAAACTGTTAAAACCCGGAGGCCAGCTGGTACTCATTGGGATCTTAGATACAACTTATGGGACTGTTGGAGAGGAACGGATCAATTTTTTAAATGTAATGAGGACTTTGTGAAAAACGCCTTTGGTAAGGTGGGTTTAGGCATTGATTTCTGTGCAGTGCAGAGGAGATGCAATGTCAGCGATCTCACTGATTATAGTACAAAATATTTTACAGCGCACACATACAAGAATGACATTTCCTGCAGGGCTAGTTAAAAACACCTGAACATATTCAAAAAATACGGGGGTTTGGTCACACTATATGGTCAGTTCTCCCACATAGAGGAGTTTAGCTCCCATGGTTGAGACAAAGGATCTTCCATTCTATTACTAGAGTAGGACCCACTAATTCGGGGTTCTTTGTCGCAGTAAGTGGGCTTAGCACTATATGACTATATAGTGTGACCAAACCCCCGTATTTTTTGAATATGTTCAGGTGTTTTTAACTAGCCCTGCAGGAAATGTCATTCTTGTATGTGTGCGCTGTAAAAAATTTTGTACTGTTTGTAGGTCTTATAGCAGCACCATCTTGAATTTAAACGCATTGTATGGTGTGCCCCCAAAATATGTTCTTGCTCACTGATTATAGCACTATTATATTCCTTCTAGGGCGCAAAAGGAAGTAGATGATTAAAGAAAATAGCATTCATCTCAGTGTGTAAATGTTACAAACAATCTACAGGCAACAAATAGAATTATGCATTGACTTACCAATGGCAGTCAGTGATCACATCAGCTGTGCTAAAGTCAGCAATGTTAGTTTGCAGTATTTTTTGTTAAGTTGTGTTAACAAATATCGCTATCTTAATAAAGATGATTCAGAATATAAATGTGTGTTGACTTGTCTTGAAACAATATTGTAAACCTTTTATGTATACAAAATATCATTTTATCTTGACAACCAATACATTTTAGGGCATTTACAGTTTCCCTTTCATGAATATGGATAGAGTATATAAAAATACAATATCAGATACAATGTACAGATTATATATTAGAAAAAAAAAATGAACGTTATCAGGTTCAATACCTAAACATTATTAATTGCTTGTAAGGAGATAAAATATAGGGAGATTAAATTATTAGTGTTGTACAGGATGGCAGGGATGGGTCCTGTATGGCAGTTATATTTCCCCTTTATTTGGGTTGTGGTCTCTTTAAAGGAGAGCTCAGGAGACATTTTTTAGTACTCAGAGTCAGGGGTTCTCACATATGCAGGGTAAAGGGGTTTCAGGGTAGTTCGATAAGAAAGGAGAGGACTGACTTACGGTTCCCTTGTCCTTGATACACCCTCGTTTGGGACACGAAATTTGGTGATTCGGAGATATATTGGAGTGGGAAAGAACCTCCAACACTGATCACAGGGACTTTTTCCCTGCAAGGGTTAACCAGAATCTAGAAAAGAAAGAGGAAACACTCAGCACCTGTTTGCGAGGTGGAGTAGAGGAGACCACAGCTAAATGAGCAATGTGGGCTAGCGTTGGGTTGAGACAAGGTTGCTGAATTCTGATGACTTTCTCTGTGGGACCCCTTAGGCATCCGGGAGCTTTCAAACACCCTGCAAGGGGACAAGTGTGACTGGCAGTGAGCCGAGCATTTGTGTTTTCTACCAACAATTTATGGAGTATTTTTGCTTCCAGAGGACAAGCTGTTTTGTCTGTTGGCCTGTTTTTGACAATAATAGGGACTGCTTGCTTTTACCAACGCTTGGCTTATGATCTCGAGCTCCAATATCATTCACAGTGTATATATAATAGATAAAATACTTTTTGTAAACCAATAGCAATGCAAATAAATTACTTTAAATATTAATTAGATATACACAATATAGAAACTAAAAAATGTTTACATTAACATAAAAGGTGACTTTTTAGTTATACTTTTTCGATTCTATAATGTGTGTGTATATATATACGTAGTAATAACTAATCATTACTAAATTAAGCTAAAGACATAGTTCGGTGTGTTTTTCTTTTAAACCCGCACCAGGGACAGTACTAAAGATGGGGCAAACACCCCTGGTTCAGTTCTGAACTGTATTATATATACTACACTAACTGCACTATATACTCTGAACTGTATATATATATATATATATATATATATATATAAATTACACCACTGACTGACTGCACACTACACTAACTACCTGCCGAATCTCCATTCATTCACTATATATGGCCGCTGTGTATGCAGCAGCCTTAAATAGTGTGGGACATGGATTAAGCCCCTGAGCCATGATTGGCTAAAGACACCCTACCTTTGGCCAATCATGGCTCTCACAGCAGATCATGCTGTAATTGGCCAATCAGCACAGGTGCATGTGCATGCTTTGGCCAGTCAGCAGCCGTCAATGCACTGTGATCTCGCAGTGCATTATGGGGCGCTCCAGAGCGGGCAAACTTCCCGCGAGCGCCCCATTTGTTCATTTGTTCTGCAAACAAACGAACAGCTGATGACGGGCTGTCTGAGGGTATCCGGCCGGTGCCCCAGACTTCTCTTCACTTCGTTCGCCAGTGTTATTTTACATGTGAGTGTTTATATATTATTTTTAATAAAACCAAAGGATTTTACACTATTTGGAGCTCTCTTTCCATTTATGGCTTTCCATGCTGAGGGTTTGTCGCCCCGTTACCGATCCATCTGACATTAAGGCCCCCAACTTTTCAACACAGCGGAGTTATCCTGTTTTTCTGAAGGTGGTCCGGAATGATTGTTCCTTAACAGCTTACCCAGACCCTTTGTAGGGGGGGTTCATGAGTCTCTGGTAAGCGGCCAGCTTTTACATTTGGTGACGGTGGACCTGACACTTCATATTCAATTATCAACAAATTTCCAATGCTTATCAACACTTGGGTGATCATTGCATCAATTATATGGACTTTTAATATGGTTTAAAAATTTGCACTGATGCACATGATTATGCACTTTTGTATATGTATAGAATGTATATATGCTCTATATATTCACATGAATTTCTGTGCACCTCATGTTGGTCTATTGGTATTTTATCAGTTTGTTTTTATTAGCGCAGTTTCACATTTTTTCACTCAGGCCCCTTGCTCCCTGCTCACCACTATTACTTGTAAACACAGAGGTCTGACTTCCTGTGTTTTCCAAGTGCAGTATGGAGACAAGGGATATGCAGGTGCCTGGGGTGCAGTGTGAATGCTGACACCCCCACTGGATGATCTCCCAGCAAGTGAGAGAGGCAGAGCCACCTACAGTGTGAGGAGAGGTACTAGAGAAGAAGAGGGGTGAAAGTGAGATGTGGATGCAGAGGTAAGCAGTTGTGGAAGAAGGCTGAACTCTACACTCTGTGTGTAGCGCACCCCTGAACTCTGCACTCTGTATGCAGTACACCCCTGAACTCTGCATGTAGCGCACCCCTGAACTCTGCACTCTGCATGTAGCACACCTCTGAACTCTGCATGTAGCACTCCCCTGAACTCTGCATGTAGCACACCCCTGCACTCTGTGTGTATCGCACCCCTGAACTCTGCACTCTGTGTGTAATACCACCAAACTCTGCACTCTGTACAAATTGCACTCCTGGTATTTAATGCTCCTTTAAAACCCTCCCACTGTGAGTGAAATTTGACCATACCCACTATTTGATGCGTTTTGGAGGGTGTGTGTGTCGGGGGATGGGGTTTTGGGGGGTCCTGGTTGAGTTACTGCACCTATTTTCTGAGAAAAAAAAGCCCTGATGGGGCCAATTACAAGATGTGCTGACCAGGATATTTGAGGCTACATAGATGGAGCAATGCAAGTAAAGAACAATACTTCAAAAAACTTTCAGATGTCTTCTTCATGAAGCAGTATATACAAGGCTATGAGGATTGTTGGAGAATAAAAATCACTCCACCTAGGTTGAACTGGATGGACTTGTGCATTATTTTCAATATTCTAAGCTGCATAACCATGTAAAGGAACAGAAATAAAGGTGAATATCAGATGCAACAGGCCCAGCCTAGTCTTATTTATACCTGTTTGCCGATGCTGTGTCTTAGACCAATAGAATTGTAAAAACAAAATATTAAAGCATTCTCTACCTCATTGAGTTGGTCGTGTTTGAGGTCCTGCATTCAGTACCATCTTAAAAGATATCACAGAATTGAACAACTATGGTCCCCATTCTCTATGACCTATGGTGATGTACAGGAGGTAAAAGGGTCAGCTAGGAAATGCACCACAATGCGTACAGAGTGGCCAAAGGAGCTGATTGTAGACCCATGTAAACTGAACTCTTGGATTAGTTAAAGGCTAAGTTCACCTTTTTATAAATAAATGAAAAGGTGAACTAGCTCACAGCAACCTCCCCACCCCTTGTACCTGCTGCACCTATGTATTGTGGACACCTTCTCCCACAGCCCATGCCAGCTAGTGTAACAGCTCCCACAACTAAAAATGTCTTCACACAACCTCGGCGGCTGTGTACCATTACAGTGCATGCAATGGAGAGTTGTCATTGGTCAATGTGGCCAAGTGACCATGCTGACCAATGAGAATCTCTTCTTTTTTCTTGGACATCCTGGAAAAAGAAGGCTCAGAAAAGAGTGCCATTAATCAGCTTGGTCATGTGGCCATGCTCACCATTGACAGCTCCCCATTGCATGCATTGTGATCGTACATAGCCCCAAGAGCTGTGCAGTGAATACTCAAAGTGTGGGGTCTGCTACACTGGCTGCTGTGGGTGGTCATAATATATGAGTGCAGCAGGGATTGGGGGAAGGGTGTTAGGGTGCGGTGAGCCAGTTCATCTTTTCATTAAAAATTAAAAACCAAGCTTAAATTTGTTAGAAAACTAAAAGACTCTGAGGATTTGCTGAGAGTTTGAAAGATTGTGAGCTTCAGAACAATGGGTTGCATTGGTATGTAAACAGATAAAACCTGGACCCAGAAAGAAGTAAACTTTTTTGTAGCCTCCCTGGCGGTTTTCCCGAGTGTGGCTCGGGGTTAAAATTCAGGACCATTAGCGGTAACCCCGAGCCACACTCGGGATTACATCGCAGGATCCTGGTGTGGCTTTAATTACCTTGTCCCCGGGATCCTGCGATGTCCCCCGCTGTGTCTGCGGGCTCCGTCCTCCTCCGAAGCCTCTCCGTGCCAGGCTCCGTTCCCTGCAAGCGGCGTGACGCACGGGGGTGGAGCCTGGCGGCAAATTAAAAAAAGTGTAAAATCATAACACATACAGTACTGTAATCTTACAGATTACAGTACTGTATGAAATTATTTCACATCCCTTTTGTCCCCAGTGCTTTGTCCTATGCCCTGCATGCAGTTTTATGTTATATATACTGTTCTTTCTGCCTGGAAACTGGAGATTGTCCATAGCAACCAAATAGTGTCCCTTTACATCAAAAGTGGCTTTAGATCAGCTAGAAAACAGCGATAGTAAATTAGAACACTTGCAGAATTGAGCGATAGTGAATCGTGGGGAAATTTATTTTATTATTAATTTTTTTTTTTTTTTTTTTAATTATTTATTTTTATTTATTATATTATAATTTATGTTTTTGTGTTTCAAACTTTATCATACCCGGGATATCTACTAGACTCTTGTTTGGACAGATTTAAGTGTGTTATTGTTAAGAATTACAGACCTACAATATAAAACGCCAAATTTCCATGCAAAATAATTGTACCGCTTTCAGCACCTAAAATCCGAAATAATCATACTGCCAGGGAGGTTAAAACGGAACCTGTTCTATGGTCACAAGGCCTTCAGAACTTGCAAGTGTTACTGCTGGGAAGAGACATAGTTTATAACGTTCTTTTGACCCAAGCTAGTGAGCCTAAACCTTGTCTAGTCAACTGACCAAGAGTCAACACTCCTGTATACTAAATTCAATGACAGTGCCCTCTATTGTTCAACTTGATAAGAACCACCAACAATTAAAGGAAACCTTTAACTAAAAGTCAATATTCTAGAACCTTTCTATGTGTTTCTGCTGTAGAGAAGCTGCGTTTTAGGCTGGTTGGATAACAGTTATAGGATCTCCGCATCACTACTGATCTTGCCTTCAGGTCTCCAGCACCAGGAGGGGCACTGCATCCCAATCATCCTCAGCATCCCCTGTAACTAGACTTTGCTGTAACATTCATCTGGAAGTATCTTTATTAATAACTATATATCCAGGTATATGTGAAAAATTCCATCAGGTTTGTAGGTTCTTTTGCTGATAATACCTGTTTGTACATTGGATGTATGTACTGTTAATAACCTTTTCTTATATAAAGCTTGCATTATTTCTATACGGGTGTACATCTTTATACTAATGGTATATGCTGGATACAGTAGTTCCTCTGCTCCCAATTACTTTGCTTAGATTTCTGTTTAATTTCTGAGGAAGGGAGTCCCCACTGTTCACAGAGGCCCTGCCCTGGGTGGAGGCACTGCCAACTCTATAATCAAACTCACACTTCCCGACAATTATGGTTCTCTTTTTTTTCCTAGGGGTTTGTGCAATATTCTGTTTGGGATTGCTATTTCCCATCCCCCCTCAAAAGTGGGCTACACTTTTTTTAAACATTTAGTCATGTAAATATTGCATACACATACTTAATATTTACTAATAATACTTCTAGCCACATATAGAGATTTCAGCTCCTTTATACAGCTCAGTAGCTCAAGCAGAAATTTATTGCAGAATTGAATGAGTCAGGAGATAAGCATTTCCAACTTTCCTCAAATTTTTCTGTCTATAAAGCCTAGTACACACTAATGCCCCATACATACGGTCGGACATTGATCAGACATTCCGACAACAAAATCCTAGGATTTTTTCCGACGGATGTTGGCTCAAACTTGTCTTGCATACACATGGTCACACAAAGTTGTCGGAAAATCCGATCATTCTGAACGCGGTGACGTAAAACACGTACGTCGGGACTATAAACGGGGCAGTAGCCAATAGCTTTCATCTCTTTATTTATTCTGAGCATGCGTGGCACTTTGTGCGTCAGATTTGTGTACACACGATTCCAAAATTCCGACAACGGATTTTGTTGTCGGAAAATTTTATAGCAAGCTCTCAAACTTTGTGTGTTGGAAAATCCGATGGAAAATGTGTGATGGAGCCTACACACGGTTGGAATTTCTGACAACAAGGTCCTATCACACATTTTCCGTCGGAAAATCCGACCGTGTGTATGGGGCATTACAGTTTTTTTTTTTTTTTTTTTTGTTCTACCCAGTGGGCTGAACAAAAAAAATGAAGAGCTCAGGAGGAGCCGCTGTAATACCTATCCAATGTTAGTACAGCAATCTCCCCAGCTGAGCTATTGTGTTCTGACAGGGGGATGACCCCCCCCCACCAGAACACACTGGTCAGTGATCTCATCCATTGGCTAAGAGCGCTGATCAGGTGCCGATCAGCAGACATTTTTGGTCATGCCCCTTCAACAGTAGCCAGCCCGGCTGCATACACACTGAATCTTGGCTGGTTTCTATTGAATCGGTCAAAGCCACCCGACAGTCGACTCATGTGTACGGCCCTTAAGTCTGAATATAACTTGTAGATGTTGCAGATAAATTTAGTGCTGAACCAAAAAGTATTTTCTTCCTTTGCAGAATACTGGAAACTCTCCCTGTAATGCCCATTTAATATTTTATTCAGAGAGGAAATTCAGGAGAAAGAAATGCACCTAAATTAATTCATCAAGCAGTGTTTTAAATGTGATTCTGAACAGGAAAACATAACCTCTCCGGAGGTGTTACCACTTGCTGACTGCATTGTTAATGCGCAGATACTGGATTTTATCAGGAAAAATTAAAATTAATACATTAAGAATCCAGGGAAGAACTTAAATCTGCTTTCTTTGTGGGTTTAATTAGACACAGCTTACATGGTTGTTGGAGAGGAACAGATCCATCATTAGAAATACAATGAGGACTTTGTGAAAAATGCTCCTGATAAACTGGGGTTAGCCATCGATTACTTTGCAGTACACTTCAGTTCAATTCAGTTCAATTATGAAGGTTTATTTTATTAAAAAAAGGTGGTAATTGTAGCTTTGTCAGATAAATTCCCTGTGATGGTCATGTGAATATAACAAACAAAAACTGGCAACAAGAAACAGGATTTACCTGATAACTAATCACAGAGTTCTGTTTTTATTTAACTACATTGGAAAGGTAATACCAAAGAAATGAAACTTGAACCTTCAACACTGCAAGATAGGTTCTATAACAAAGAACTTCTACCACATTCTTGGATTTTACACTAGAAGTTTCCCGGAAGTCTATTTTTCTGACAATGAAATGACGGCCTTTGGAAATGATTCTTTGAATTTTTGAGGATGAATCTTTGCTATGTGTTTAGGTTATGTATGAATCAGTGTAATAAAAAAAATGAAATATATAGAAAAGGTTAACAATATCATTAATAGAAGGGAAACTCCCTATACTGGTCTATCAATCATTTATCGAAATTATAATTAGACATTTGTGGCTCACAAGCTGAATACTGTATGAACGTATGTTATAACTAATATTAAGTATCAGCTTCTCTTGAAGTTTTTCTCACTCTTTTTTGCTCTCTTAGGGACAATGGTCACCAGGACAAATAGCCCCCTATTTATAAATCTTCCCAGCAGGGGCACAGAAAGCAAAAGTAACATGATAAAGGGATTAACCCATCCCTACCCTATCCAATATCTATCTGTAGTGTGATGATATAAAAGAACACTGGTCTCCAGTAGGTATTTCATGGCTTTACAAAGGAACCAAAGGGAGAAAGGGTGAGGGTGGACAAGATATCTCCAAAATACTATCTGCAGTTGCTCCAGCCAGGTGCTGTATAGCAGCTAGTAATGGCACTGTCTGACCAGGATGATTGAGGCCACATACATGGAGTTTCAAAAAATAGAGGGGACACTAGAGAGAAGAAGAGGAAATTGCTGCTCACCCCTTAAAAATTGAAATGAAAAAAGGAAAAGTTTCCCCACAGTGGGGTTTTTGGCAGCACAGTAACAGATATAGTCAATGTTGTATGAAAAAATATAACAATTTTATTGGATGATGTAACATCAGAGTTAAAAACAATGAGCTCCAGTGGGAATTACTTTAAAATTGGTTGGCTGAACATACATGAGCAGACATTTATTCATAACAATACTTCATATCATGAACATTAAAGCTGACACGTTTCAACCCCTATAATTGGGGTCTTCTTCAGAGGGTCAGTCTGCTAGAGAGAACACATAAATAGTAATTGATATACACATATAGGTTCCATTGGTATAAATATAACATTAATTACATTAACCATGTAATACATCAATGCAGTATAGTTACCAAATAATGTATGTCCAACGGAAAAAACTGATTCCCACATGGAATCTATTATATCTATAAACTCAGATGACCTTGATCCCCCAGTGGCTTTTTTTGTCCACAGAATAAATCTGACTACCTTATTATGGGCTTTTACTCATTTTGCCTTACAATTTTCATCGCAGGTGATTTGGTGCTTTACGGCCGGTCGTCTGCTCTGGCGGGCGGTGCTTAAGAGTGTGACCTCTCGTAAGCCACGCTGCTTCTCACTACCCTGGTCTGGGTTGCGGTGGCGGTAGAGTTGTTTGGAATCCTCCCCTTGGGGAAGAGGGCAGAGCAACATATCTTTTTAAAGGGATCTCCATGTGGGAATCTGTTTTTTCCGTTGGACATACATTATTTGGTAACTATACTGCATTGATGTATTACATGGTTAATGTAATTAATGTTATATTTATACCAATGGAACCTATATGTGTATATCAATTACTATTTATGTGTTCTCTCTAGCAGACTGACCCTCTGAAGAAGACCCCAATTATAGGGGTTGAAACGCATCAGCTTTAATGTTCATGATATGAAGTATTGTTATGAATAAATGTCTGCTCATGTATGTTCAGCCAACCAATTTTAAAGTAATTCCCACTGGAGCTCATTGTTTTTAACTCTGATGTTACATCATCCAATAAAATTGTTATATTTTTTCATACCACATTGACTATATCTGTTACTGTGCTGCCAAAAACCCCACTGTGGGGAAACTTTTCCTTTTTTACATACATGGAGTTATACAAGTAAAGCACAATAGTGGAACAGAAATTGATAGAAATCCAGGATACTCTTTGGCCAGGTTTGTATTTCATTTTATGTATTTGTCAGTACTGTGCATTGGGCAAATGAAATTACAGAGGCAACTGATCAGAGTATTCTCTTCCTTATGGAGATGGCCCTGCTTAAAGTTCTACATCCAGCTCCATATAAAATACAACTATGGGGATGCACAGGGGGTAAAAGCCTAGTTACGGCTTGCACCACCAAGCCAACAATGTGGTCAAATGAGCTTTTTAGTAAAAAGCCTGACCATGTTGTAGCAAAGGGAAGTACTGCCTAACTAAGGCTTACCAACACCAAGATTCAGATATGCAAACGATCACATGCTAGTGGGCTAATCTTCTCATAACTGAGCTGTGATGTTATAAGTATTGAGTGCTGAAAATAAAGGTACGTTTTACCAAACCAGGCAAGATGCCAACAGTCCAGCTCTGAAGCTGGCTAGAAACACTAGAGGCTGATTAGATGTCTCTGAATGATTCCATTACCTTCAGGCACCTGTACTAGCTGAGTGTAGCGCTGCCCCCGAAGGAGCACCCACAGCCACATGGCCCAATAAACAGCCTAGGAGTTTTGTTTTTTGTATTTTATTGAAAACTGTTATCTTGGATGGGAATGGGAGCATGGGATACCCTGAACTGAAGAAATTTGTAGAACTTTGTACACAAAAATTGAGGACTGCTAAGTCCCTGGCTGCTCTGAAACAGGTTGCAGGGTGTATTGCACATCAGTATGTTGCAATGCCCTGTAAAACACTTATAGAAAATAGTACTGGTGAAAAATAGCAGTGGTAGTAGTAGTAGTACAATGTGCGGCTGTCTTGCACTGCACCTGACTGCTCTAGTTCAGTCACTGAGAGTTGGTGTTCCACTGGTTTCACTCGCTTCCAGCTGCACCTGGATCTGACTGGTGGGGTATTGCCCTCAATGGTCACCTCTCTTGAAAGTATGGCTGGATTAAGTACTCAGTACCATATGAGAAGCTTCTTGACCCCAGATCTTTTGCCTTCACTCAAACTCTGACTCAGGCTTCTTCTCTCGTCAGCAGGCCACCCAGCTGACCCCAGCTGGGACCCTTATATCTCTGACTCAGCCCTGTGCCAGGAGGTCAGGGACTTGTTCCACAACACGCTTTGAAGTGGGGTAATCCTGGAGAGTTTCTGCTCTTGTGGTTCTAGTGAGGAAGAAAGGAGGAAGCCTGCAATTTTGTGTGGACTATAGCAAGTTAAATGCCTGTACCCACCAGGATGCCTACTCATTACCTGGGGTGGAGGATTTACTAATGGCATTGTAGATCTATAGGAGAGGACAAAATTGCCGTATATGCTGATGATACACTTTTATTTTTGGGAGACACTTTGTCCTCATTGGAGGCAGTGATGTCTTTAATACATAAGGTTCCTTTACAGGCTTTAAGATAAATTGGCACAAGTCAGTTCTTTTACCACTGGACCCACTGGTGATCAATCTGCTAATTTCTGCTTCTCAGCTTGCTGTAATCTCTACATTTATGCCGCGTACACACGAGCGGACTTTCTATCCTACTTGGTCCGGCACACTTTCCGACGGACTTTGTCCGCCAGGTGCGCCGGACTTTAAAACGGACGGACTTGCCCACACACGCCGGGACTTTCCGGCGGGCTAAGTCCGCCCGTCTTTCCGACGGACTTTCGCCGGAGTTCCGGCGGACTTTCAGAATGAACGGACTTGCCCACACACGGACAAGTCCGTTCATTTTGAACGTGACTCAGGTGCGACGGGACTAGAAAAGGATGTCAATCTTGCCGCTTTTATCGGCGAGATTGACACCTTACTAGCCCCGTCGCGGGGCATACCAGGCCCTTAGGTCTGGTATGGATTATAAAGGGGAACCCCGCTACGCCGAAAAAACGGCGTGGGGTCCCCCTAAAATCCATACCAGACCCCGATCCGAGCACGCAGCCTGGCCGGTCAGGAAAGGGGGTGGGGACGAGCGAGCGCCCCCCCCCTCCTGAACCGTACCAGGCCGCATGCCCTCAACATGGGGGTGGGTGCTTTGGGGGAGGGGGGCGCCCTGCGCCCCCCCCCCCCCAAAGCACCTTGTCCCCATGTTGATGAGGACAAGGGCCTCTTCCCGACAACCCTGGCCGTTGGTTGTCGGGGTCTGCGGGCGGGGGCTTATCGGAATCTGGGAGCCCCCTTTAATAAGGGGGCCCCCAGATCCCGGCCCCCCACCCTATGTAAATGAGTATGGGGTACATGGTACCCCTACCCATTTACCTAGGAAAAAAGTGTAAGTAATAAAACACACTACACAGGTTTTTAAAATATTTTATTAAACAGCTCCGGGGGGGGATCTTCCTCCGGCTTCGGGGGTCTTCTTCCGGCTTCGGGGGTCCCTCCGCTTCATCTTCTCCCGGCGTCCGGTTGGTTCTTCTCCGCTCTCTTCTCCCGGTGTTCCTGTTCTTCGGCCGGCTCCTCTGCTGTCTTCAAGTAGCTCTCTTGCCAGCAGAGGTCCGGACTTCTGGGCTTCTGGGCTTCTGGGCTTCTGGGCTTCTCTTCCCCAGATGTTGACACGACGCTCTCTCCTGCTGGACTGCTCTCCGAGGGCTGCGTTGTGACTTATATAGGTGGAGACCCCGCCCCCTTTTGATGTCACAGTCCCTGGGCATGCTGGGACTGTGACGTTTTAGGGGGCGTGGTCAACATCACCCAGTGAGTCAGTGGGTCTGGGTAATGCCCTGGGGGACATGTAGTAATGCAATTTTTTTTTTAAAAAGATCATTTTTAAAGGAGGAGTGATTTTTAAGATGCTTACAGTGAAGCAATAAAAATTAAAAGTTCCTTTAAATATAGTTCCTGGGAGTCCCCTTAGTCTGCCTGTATAGTGGCGCATCTGTAGCATGTATAGGACATGCTGCAGCAAAAATGAAATTTATAAAGAAAAAAAAGTCAAATCACATTTACATTGACTCACAGTTGCACTTGCTGTCCCTGTAGGTCTGGTATGGATTTCAAGGCGAACCCCATGGCAAAATTAAATGAATTAAAAAAAAGGCATGGGGTCCCCCCAAGATCCATACCAGACCCTTATCTGATCATGCAGCCCGGCAGCACAGGAAAGGGGTGGGACGAGTGAGCGCCCCCCCTCCTAGACCATACAAAGCTACATGCCCTCAACATGGGGATCCCCAAAGCACCTTGTGCCCGTTTTGATGGGGACAAGGGCATTTTCCAGACAACCCTGGGCTGTGGTTGTGGAGGTCTGTGGGTGGGGGGCTTATCGCAATCTGGAAGCTCCCTTTAACAAGGGGGCTCTCAGATCCCAGCCCCCCTTATGTGAATGAGTATGGGTTACATTGTACCCCTACCCATTCACCAAAAAACTGTCAAAAATAAATAAAAACACAAGTTTTTTACAAGACCATTATTAAATAAATAAACTGTACAGCACAATGCATTTCAGGGCATTTAGCGGGGTGAAAACCTGCCGAACGTCCTGCAAACTCAGCTACCTGCAATAAACAAGGTATCGTTTTTTCCTTAAGGTGGCTGGCTTTCAGATAAATATGATCCCGGTGGCGGATTCACCACGGGATCACTTTTATAGGCCTCAGGAGGGGTGCCCCCCCCTTCCACCGCTTCCCAGTTGTTTCCGAGCTTACCAGAGCCGTCAGTAAGCCCGGAACCGAACCGTTGAGGCCGATGGCTAGGCAGGTAGGCGAGTGAGGGCAAGACAGTCCCCACTCGGCTCTATGCCCCTGGAGGACTGGAGCGACCTCCGACATCACTTCCGGTTCTCAGGCTAATAGGAATAATATAGGCAAAACTTTTTTTTTTCATTTTGGATAGAACGGGGGGGGGGTTTAAATCCCCAGTTGAATTTTTTTTCCATCTGTGTCCCATTGCAGAGATTTCCCTTCACTTCCTGTCCCATGGCCAAACAGGAAGTGAGAGGAAATACCTGCGAATTAAGGGAATTCCTTGGGTACCCAGGTCACCAGAACTAGTGTCCTCATTGGAAGATTTCCCCTCTATTACTTTTCTGGGGACAACCCAAGATTTTCTTTTACTTTCAATGATAATGGTAAACAGGACAAATGGAGAGGGTGAATCTCTTTACTGGGGGGCACAGACAGCAATAAAAACTGACAAGCATTCTTTTCAATCTTATTTTATTAAAGGGTGAGGGATTAACAAATGTATTAATCAAGTTACAGAGTATAATACACATGTAGGTTACATACATCAGTGAGGTAAGCTTTTACAGATTATGCATATTCTAAGGCATCCTATCTTTAGTATTTCTGGTGTAGTAGTAATGCATCGTAATATAATAACATGCCACATAGAAGAGTGAATAACAACATGCGTGCGGGTTCCAGTCTACAATTCTATATCAATTATACGCATATCTATGGTGTAATGTGGACCATCTTAATCGGGATGATATGCTGTAGGAATCCCCATTGTCTTAGAGTAAATATCTAGTTCGTGGTTCTATACAAGGTATATGACCTCAGTTCGTATGCTTGGATGTTAGGTTCAGTACGGAAAGAGAGCAAGAAGGTAAAAAGAAGAAGGTTAACATAAGGGAGGGGGTAAGGGAGGTTAGAAAGGTTAAAGATCAAAGATCACTCCAGCATGGCTATCCAGCAGTTGAGATTGGGTTCTCAGCAGCCCATAAAGTAAAGTCTGCAGAGTAACGAAACATCGACCATGAGGTCCAAGTGATGGAGAACTGTTCCTCCTTCCCAGTTTCCTGCGCCAACAGATGTTCCAGATCTTTTATCTGATCCACTTCAACAGCCCATTCTCCTAAGGTAGGTACGGCCTCTGTTCTCCAATGATAGGGAATCACCGTCCTAGCTCCAGCCAGAATGTGACACAATATATCTTTTTTAATTGACTTAAAGGGTCAGAGATAGGAGGGCTACTTCTGGTGCGGGCTTAATTGAGGTCGCCATCAGCCTGTTGTATAAGTCAAAGACCATCTGCCATAGTTTCCGAATAGGAGGGCAAGCCCACCAAATGTGGAGCATTGTCCCTCTAGAGGACAAGCATCTCCAGCAAGTGTCTGGCAAAGAAGGGTTAAAGCGTTGTATAGTTGCAGGGTATCTGTACCATCTTGTCAACAGTTTAAACCCTTTTTCTTGAGTCTTAGTTGCTATGGAAATCTTATGCGTCAGGACGAATTACTTTTGCCAATTAGCAGGTGAGACAGAGTGTTGTAAATCCACTTCCCATTTCTGTGTGTATGGTGGAAGGTCAGGGGTAGATATGTTCAGTAGCAGGGAGTAAAGTAAGGATACAACGTGTGTCGGTGGGTCGGGTTGTAACAGTAGTTCATTGAAATTCGATGGGTCAGATAGGATATCCGCTAAGGAAGAAAAGGTGCTTACGTATGACACAACTTGACTTCTCTGTAGCCACATGGTTGGGTGTCCTAAAGCTGTCTGGGGAGGCGTGTCCGTTCTTAGGTATGGGTCCGCGTGAAGGGCCTGAGGTAGGCATCTATGGTTTTCCCTATTACAGGGTCCGAAACTGACAAGCATTCTAATCCCTCTCCAGTCTATCTAACACTAAAACAAAAAGTTGTGCCCTTTAGTTATACTTTGAAGACATTATTTTTTTTAAAGTCAAAGTGTCAATTTTATTTTCCACTTTTGCTTTTAAGGGTAAATGAGAGCCTTTTTGACCACAGATCTCTCAATAAAGAGGAACTGTCATGATTATTTCTATTACATATGTTTACAATCCTCATAATAGGAATACGAGTGATACAAAAAATAAATAAAGGGACAGTGTAAAAATAAAAAATAAAAAGTAAAATAAGTAAGAAAAAAAATGTAAAGCACCCCATCCCTCCGTGCTCACGCGCAGAAGCAAGCTCAAGCATAAGTCGCACGCATATGTAAGCGGTGTTCAAACCACACATGTGTGATATTGATGTGATGGTTAGAGCTGGAGCAATAATTTTAGTAAGGTAAAAACAAAAATTGCGCTTACACTAATATATATAAGCAGCGACTAAAAAGTAGTAAACCATAAATCATATATATATCAAAAAAGTCGCGCTAAAAATTAGAGGTAAAAAACTTCATAAAGATATGAAGGTGAATAGTGATCATTAGGTAGATGAATTTCATAAGAGTGCTGAGCAATGTAAATACACGCTTTAAAAATAAATGCTGTTGGTTAAATAGGACACAGAAATCATTGACTATGTCCGTATGAAAGGATCAATATTGCATGACCCAATCGGTGACAAGTAAATATCTCAAATAACTGTAGGGATAATAATGTGACAAATCTGTGACTAAAAAACTGAACCGTGATGAATGAAGAAAAAAATATAATATAAATGAATAAAAAAATAAAAATACAATAAACCCAAAATAAGTCCGTGACTCAACAAAAACAATAATAATGGAAGTCCATCCGTGCTAGATTGATATGCAAAGAAAATAACTTGTCTCCCAGTGCTCTGTGAAATAATGTAACAAAATCTTGCTGTGGTAAAAATTAGAGTGCGTAGACAGACCTCCACCTCTTGGAAAAATTGCTGCCTCTTACCAGACAAAAATGGTCTCTTAATTACAGGAGACCCAGGGAGCGGATGGCTGCAACCCCAGCCAGGGATCTTAAAGGCAGGCACTCAGCATCCAGATCCAGGGACTCTCTCCCACCAGCCTTCTCCTCACGTGTTCAGACTCCTCACGTGTTAGTCTGAACACGTGAGGAGAAGGCTGGTGGGAGAGAGTCCCTGGATCTGGATGCTGAGTGCCTGCCTTTAAGATCCCTGGCTGGGGTTGCAGCCATCCGCTCCCTGGGTCTCCTGTAATTAAGAGACCATTTGATCCTAATGATCACTATTCACCTTCATATCTTTATGAAGTTTTTTACCTCTAATTTTTAGCGCGACTTTTTTGATATATAAATAATTTTAGTGCAGGACTCTGTAAAAAGGTTTAAAGCGTCGCCTATGGAGTACTGTAGTTTGTTGCCATTCTACAAGCATGCGCAATTTTAAAGCATGACATGTTATTTACTCAGCGTAACATTATCTTTCACCTTATACAAAAAAATTGGGCTAACTTTACTTGTTTTTTTTTTTTTTTAATTCATTAAAGTTTATTTTTTCCCAAAAAATTGCGTTTAAAAGACTGCTGCGCAAATACAATGTGACATAAAATATTGCAACAATGGCCATTTTATTCTCTAGGGTCTCTGCTAAAAAAATATATATACAGTGGGGAAAATTATTATTTGATCCCCTGCAGATTTTGTAAGTTTGCCCACTTACAAAAAAATGAAGGGTTTATAATTTTTATCATAGATTACACCTATGTTAAAACAGTGACATGCCTCCATCAGAAAGAAAGAAAGAAAGAAAGAAAGAAAGAAAGAAAGAAAGAAAGAAAGAAAGAAAGAAAGAAAGAAAGAAAATGGGACTGTACATGAGGCATGTCAATGTGTATACTATTGCATAGAATATTAAATCTATCTGCATTGATTTAGCGTCTCAATCGCATAGGGTAATACATGATTGTAATAAATGAATGTATCAATATCAATCATTCTGTAATCAAAAAAGATATACTTAGCAAATATATAATATAACATATTTAATACAAGTAATCGATGGACATAATTGATATAATCAATACAGAATGAATAAATATAATTCATATAAAATACAGAGCATATAAATTAAATTCACATAATACATTTACAAATAGTAGGCACCAATATTAAAAATGCATCTTTGGGCGAGCATGTCTCGGCACTCGTATTTGAACACTCGATGCGTTTCATGGCGTAGTAGCCAATCATCAGGAGTAAAATGCATGGTAATTGCTGAAAAGTCAGATAAATACCCATTAATATATAATGCCCCCTAGAGAGGGAAAGTGTCAAACGACAGACTAATTCTAAATTACCTACACATTAAGCCCGAAGGCTATACCCAGCTTCTGTGATGTAATTGGGCGGTGGCCTGTGATGAGCTGTCTCACCCGGGTTTGAGGCGGATGACCCCCCCCCCCAAATGACCTAATAGGGACCAAAGGGGGCAGCAGCCGAGGCATGTATGTGTATTTTAAATGGTAGAGACAGAATATCAACCAAAAATCCAGAAAAAAACACATAAAACAAATGATATAACTTAAGTTCCAATTCAGTGAGTAAAAAAAGTATTTGATCCCAAGCAAAACATGACTTAGTACTTGATGGAAAAACCCTTACCGGCAAGCACAGAGGTAAGACATTTCTTGTAGTTGGTGACCAGGTTTGCACACAGGAGGGATTTGTGTCCACTGTTCTTTACAGATCTTCTCTAAATCCTTAAAGTGGTAGTAAACCGCCGAAAAAAAACCCAAAAAACTGCAAGACAATAGCATAATGTGCTAGTATGCATCACATACTAGCACATTATGAAATACTTACCTTACAACAAGGCTCCCACAGCTCGCCCGGTCACCGCCAAGGGGGCTGACATTTTCCCTCTGCGTTTCTTCTGGGTTTGCGGTCTCCGGCGCTGTCAGTGGCCTGCGGGCAGGAGTCCTTTGTCCCGGCAAGAGCCGCCGGACCTTTAGCACGCATGCACCGCTGATGTCAGCGGCTGCATGAAGGGTGAATATCTCCTAAACCGTGCAGGTTTAGGACATATTCATTTTACCTACAGGTAAGCCTTATTATAGGCTTACCTGTAGGTAAAAATGACAAAGCGGGCAATACAACCGTTTTAGGTTTCTTGGCTGTCTCTTGGCAACTCGAAGTTTCAACTCCCTCCATACATTTTCTATAGGATTAAGGTCTGGAGATTGACTAGGCCACTCCATGGCTTTAATGTGCTCCTTCTTGAGCCACTCCTTTGTAGCCTTGGCGGTATGTTTTGGGTCATTGTCATGCTGGAAGACCCATCCACGACCCATCTTCATTGTTCTGGCTGAGGGAAGAAGGTTCTCATCCAAGATTTTACAATACATGGCCCTGTCTATTGGCCCCTCAATGCGGCAAAGTCGGCCTGTAACTTTAGCAGAGAAACAGCCCCAAAGCATCATGTTTCCACCTCTGTGCTTGACTGTAGGGATTTTGTTCTTAGGGTCATAGTGTCAGGGCTGAGCTCAGCCCTTCCTTCTCTGAGCTAACCTCTCAGCTGTTGGCTAATTGCCAGCTCATATCACTCCACAGTGACTCACCTGTTGATGCTCGTTAGTCGTGCATACTTAAACCGTCCAGTCCAGATGATCTCTGCCTTCGCCTTGGTCACATCTCTAGAGACGCTCTCCTGTGTTCCTGTTAAAGACTTGCTTGGCTGACATTCCTTCTGGCTTCAGATCCTGCTCGCTGTTCTTCTATGCTGTTCTCTGGCTCCCTGATGTTTTTGCTTGTCTGACTATGCGTTCTGGTTCCTGAGCTCTGGCTATATTTTGACTACGTTTACTCTGTTTACCTTTTTTTATTATTATTAAACAAGTGTGATTTAACTGTACTTCTGTCTCAGTCTGATTCATGGTTTCTGACAGTAGGCGAAGGCCAAGAATTCAGAAGATGCAGTCAATACCACTTGTTAGTAATATTTTTTCCAGATTGGATGAGCAGGATCACTGAATGGATCAGTTTGCCATGGCGTTACAACGCTCCTGAGTCGCGCGACTCACCTGGAATCTCTCACTGTGGCTGCTCCGGTACAACCTGTGTTGCAGGCTGTCCCTGCTGCTGCTCTAGTCTCTGTGCAGGCACCTAGTCATCTAGTATTACCTCTATAAGAGGTATGCCTGTTTCCGCTCTGCTTCCCCAGCGATTTGGGGGCGATCCAGTCCAATGCAGAGGTTTTCTCAAACAGGTTGAGATATATTTTGAGATGCTGCCCCAGGTGTTTCCCACGAATAAAAGCAAAGTAGGTTTTGTGATATCTTTGCTTTCTGAGAGAGTCTTGGCCTCTATGGGAGACGCAAAAACCTGTTGTCTTGAGTTACCCTGAGTTTGTGGCTTCTTTTAAAAGGTTATCTGATTCTGCTGCCAAGTGCCTCATGCCCATCAAACAGAGTACGAGAAATGATGCCGATTTACGCCATTGAATTCCGTACTCTGACAGCAGAGGTTGCGTGGAACAATGAGGCCCTCTTTGCTGCTTTTTCTCATGGTCTCCTGGATACCATCAAGGATGAGATAGCAGCCCGAGATATACCCACTGAGCTTGAGACGTTGATCACGTATGCCATCCTCATTGACTCCAGACTCAGAGAAAGACTCTCTTTAAGGCTCTGTTTCCACTACTGCGAGTTGTTTTGTGACTTGACACATGTCAAGTCGCATGACAAGTCAAAACCCATGTATTTCAATGGTCCCCATTCTAATTGGTGCGGCTCAAGTCGCAGCGACTCCAAAAAAGGTACTTGCACTACTTTGTTCCGTCTTTGGTGCAACTTGTTCTCCATAGAAAGGTATTAAGTTGCAATGCAGTCGCATGTACATGTGTGACACTGTGACTTTGTTGCGACTTCCACGGAAGTCTATGGAAGCACATGATCTCTGCTCCTCTCAAATACATCACTTCCTATATTGATGTATGTGAGTGTGGAAGACAGCAGGAAGCATGCCTAGGGCTAGAAAGAACAAGCGACAAGTTCATGACAATGAAGAAATTATTCGGCTTGTCAGACAACGTCCGGCAATATATGACCTCAGAGATCCAGGTTACAAAGATCATGCAAAGAAGGAGAGAGCATGGTTGGAAGTGGCTCACATATATTATGATACCTGGGACTCTTTATCAGCTGCAGAACGGTCTTCAAAAAAGTAAGTGGTTGATATATGCTGCTTAGCACTTTGTGCCTTGCACCTATTTAAATATTCAGCAACCAATGGGTGTGTGTTAACAATGTGCACTGTGTTTTCTTGGTGGGGACCGCTTCACCTGCCGGGAGATCACAATGGTTTGGCAGGAGAGAATCCCCTGTCAACACTATCTGTGTTAATGGTGGAATTTAGCTAGTTTCTTTTCTGCAACCTGTGACTGCAGGAAAGTAAATGTGTGTGTGTGTGTGTGTGTGTGTGTGTGTGTGTGTGTGTGTGCCAGCAAATAATATTTGCCCACGGTCCAAATACTATTAAAGATGGCCCTGTCAACATCCTTCAGCACATGACAAATTATGCAGGTGTCATGGATAATATATCTAGCGGTTGTTTTCCCACCATCCACATCAATTATGCATCCTAGCAAACGAATGACCTATGGGCAGTTAATAAAGATTTTTTTTTTGAACTTGGTATTTTCTTTATATTTTGTAGTGCACTCATTACAAACTCGATGGAGAAGTCTCAAAGACTGCTACAACCGGTACTTACAAAAATTAAAAGAAGGAAGGAGTGGTTCCGGTTCAAAAAGATTAGCCCCATATGCCCATGCCAGGGATCTTGATTTTTAAAAACAGGTGTTGGAAATGCGAGATTAAGTTATCAGCAGGCATATGTTATGAATTTTACATATCAAATTGTAATGCTTACTTTAAAAATATGTGATTTGTATTTCAGAACCCAAGCAAGCTGGGAAGACAGCACACAGGGTTTGGCACCAGAAGATGAGTCAGAGGAAGCTGCTGTGGAGGAGTAGCAAGAACAATTCCAAGACAATGTTGACAAGGAACTGTTCGTAGATGAATCAAGGTCAACAACAAACTCAATGAATGAGGAGGATGCAGAACCAGGGCCTAGCAATGTCTCTAGGCCTTTGTGAAGATCTTCAAGGGGAAGTGCCAGGCCTGTGAAACCCATGGATAAAATCTTAGATGTAGTCAGTCAGATGTCCACTAAAATGGCTGAAAACCAGTGTGAAGACACAGCATTTCTCACTGTATTTTTAGGCATATGTAAACAGGTACACCCAGAGAAAAAATATGCACTCAGGATGGCTTTGATGTCAACTGCTCAATCCTTTGTGGGTGAGGGGCCAACAACATCCTCAGCATATATGCAACCCCCCCTTCCCCAATATCCTCCTTATCAACAATACCTTCACTTTCAAAGTACACAGTATGCTCCACCAATAAACCGGCCATACTGTGACCAGTATGGTTATAAGCTGAATTCCTCAAGGCCACGCATGTTGCATCCAATTCCTGCCCCCACTACCTCTACCCTTGGCCCCCCAACCAATCACCAACTTAGACAGCCTACACCCAGTCAGGTTACGCCTTTTCTTGAAAGGAAATACTACCCAGGACCATCAGTGGATTTCCCTGGACCAATCAATAGTTCCGTTTCCGGGACCACTGAAAACAAAACATACCTGCAATTGTAATTTGATATTATTTTTGCTGTGGTTTTGTTTTTGGTTGTGGTTGCCAAAACAACAACCCAAAATTATTCGAGTTCATGGAACTTAATTTTTTTTTGCCTTCTTGCAAAAAGATTTTGTTTGTAAAAAAGATTCTGATTATATATTTTATTTTGTGTATGACTTTTATTTTGGTGTTGTTCAAAATTAAATATTTTATTATTTTATTATTTGTTGTGGTTGTTCAAAATAAAAAAAACAACAAATGGTGTAGTTCACCCAAAAAAACATATTTTTGGTGCATTCTTGCACAAAATTCCGGAAATTAAAAATTATTCTGGTTACATTATGCGTTTTCTACTTATCCTTTTTTATAATTTGTGTTAAAGACCTGTTATTCTGCATTTGGATGCAATTAAACATAACAGACATCTAAATAATAGTAAAATAAAAATGTATGACATACATTATGCAATAGCATCCTGCTGCCAGGGGACAGAACCAGCAGCAGACATAAAATATGACAAGAATCCCTCACGCATAGTGGCACCATTGGTTCTGCCCCTACTGGCACTCCATTGTGCACCTTCCAGATAGGGCATGAGGGAATCTTTAAAAAGATAGCCATCACGAATTCTTACAAAATTATGAAGCACACATGGTGCTTTTACTGCAAATATTGCATTCTCAAGTTTTAAATTAATAGGTGTATGTAGCAAATGCCACTTGTTTGCTAAAATGCCAAATGAACATTCTACCACTCGTCTTGCCCTCGTTAACCGGTAATTGAAGATTTGCTTCTCTTCACTCAGACACCTATTGGAATAAAGCCTTAATGGATGCTCACTGAGAGCAAAGGCCTCATCCCAACATACACAAATGGCATAGCGGCCCATTTGTTCCTGGCAACGGACAGTTCTGTGGCAGGTCCAGAACATTTTCCCTCAACATTCTTCCAAAAGATGATCTTTGGAAAATACTGGAGTCTGAGCTGCTGCCATAAGATCCTATGTCGAATTCTTACAAAATTATGAAGCACACATGGTGCTTTTACTGCAGATATTGCATCCTCAAGTTTTAAATTAATAGGTGTATGTAGCAAATGCCACTTGTTTGCTAAAATGCCAAATGAACATTCTACCACTCGTCTTGCCCTCGTTAACCGGTAATTGAAGATTTGCTTCTCTTCACTCAGACACCTATTGGAATAAGGCCTTAATGGATGCTCACTGAGAGCAAAGGCCTCATCCCAACATACACAAATGGCATAGCGGCCCATTTGTTCCTGGCAACGGACAGTTCTGTGGCAGGTCCAGACCATTTTCCCTCAACATTCTTCCAAAAGATGATCTTTGGAAAATACTGGAGTCTGAGCTGCTGCCATAAGATCCTATGTCTATATAGCTAAAACAATAATTGGCATCAGCCACTGCTAGTAATACAAAAGAAAAATATTTTTTGTAGTTAAAGTATTTGGTTCCACTGCCGATGGGCATCACTACCCTCATATGTTTTCCGTCAATTGCCCCGAGACAATTCGGGAAATTGCATTGATCCCAGAAAACTTCAGCTATCTTGCACCAATCTTCACAAGTGGGCTTCTTCAGGACCAAATCCCTAAAGACATTCCAGATGTCTCTGCAGGTATCGTGGACAATATTGCTGACAGTAGTTTTGCCAACCAAAAATTCATAATGCAAACTTGCAAAGGAATGTCCAGTGGCCAGGTACCTAAAATGGAACAGTAAATACAGTTTATTATAATGATACATATTAAAAATAAGCTACTTGGATATTAGATCAAAAAATGAGCTTGGAAGGAGGTGCCTGAGGAAGTGAAGGAAGAAGAGGAGCAGGATAAAGACACTGATGATGTAGAGGGAAAATGAATCTTGGAAAAATAATTTCATCCACAATAACATGCTAGGAATTATTATTTCACTTCATGTAAAGAGGATGAAAGAATGATGTGGATATCCAAATGCCACATATGAGGTAAGAAGAAGAAAAAGTAGGTATGAACAGTTACCTCAATGTTATAATCAGTCTTTCAACAGCTGGAATTCTCCTTCGGAAACTGGTGTTTTGTCGCTCTAGATGGCTAGAGAGCAAAACCAACAATTCATCAAAACTGTAAATATAAAATATATGGGTATTATCTACATTGACCATGTAAAAATCAAAAATTTAAAAATATAGTTTCATTTTTTAAACAATTTGATCAGGTTATAGTTAACACTTCTAGCTATTCAAAGCTAAAAATTAGAAAAAAAGTCATACTGACCAGGCATATACACGTTTTCATAAATATATCTTGGAGCATTTGCAAGTTGACATAAAAAAATTATCTCACCTTCTAATTGACATCCGTGTGTAGTTGAAGAATTTGTCTTCATGAGCACGGAGATCATTGTAAAGGACCCCAAACTGGCCTCTCCCTTCCCTTTGGGCGATGATGGGATGGATCCAAAATCTATGCCTTCTCCTCCTCCGGTTATCCTCTTCTTCTTCATCTATTAATGCTGCTACAGCAGCCAAAATGACTGCTGACCCAACATATTGCATAGCCAACATGTTTGCTAACCAACATACAACATGTGACAACGAAACAGGAAGGGGAAATAACTAAGCAGGATAAGGAATTACATCACTCTGACTAAATCGCAGAACATCAAAGTCGCACAAAGTCCTTTTTAAAGTCGCATCAAATCGCAACATAAATTGCATTGTAAAGTCGCAGTGTAAATCGCGCGACTTTGGGGACGCAATAGTGGAAACAGAGCCTTAAGGAGCGCTTTCAGAAGCCTCCTGTACATTTGTCTCCGAGATTTGCAGTCCCACCCTTGCCTTCCTCACCTTCCATGCCTCCTGGTACTGAGTCGGTCAGTGAAGATGAACCCATGCACTTGGGCTTCACGCGTCTCTCTGCGGATGGGAGAACCTTTAGGAGGAGAGAGAGATTGTGCCTTTATTGTGGCCAGGCAAGTCACTGTTTGAAGTCTTGTCCTACCCATCCAGATAATGCCCGAACCTTCAGGTCCTGTCATGGACTGACCTTAGGTGGCATTGTTTTGTCCCCAGTTATTCTGAAGGATAAGCCCCTGGTTTCGGTTACCCTTTCTTGGGCTGAGTCGTCCATCGAGATACAGGCTCTAATCGACTCTGGGGCTGCAGGCTTGTTCATTGATGCTGCCTTTGTATCGAAACACTCGATTCCGCTGCAGGATATTCACACTATCCTCTCTGTTTATTAATGTAATCTGCCACTGTGTCTGTGCCTTATAAAAATAATGCAGCTATATACCTGATTTCAGAGCGCCAATCGGCGCTTATGTGACTGGACGGTTCTCTCATCCTTTCCTCCTCCCCTCCTGACTGATGTCAGGGGGGAATCTTGGCCCCGCCCACTGCAGCTGTCAGGCAGAGAGAGGAGAGAGCCAGATGGTCATGGAGTGCTGATCGGTGCTCTGAAATAAGATATATAGCTGCATTATTTTTATAAGGCACAGACACAGTGGCAGATTACAGGATAGTTTGAACTGCAAACTGTGGGTTATCAAACCTCTTTAATGCCAAAGAGCTCAATTTTGGTCCAATCTAACCACAGCACCTTCTCCCAAGCCTTCTCTGAATCATTTAGATCTCAACTCCAGTCCTCAAGGAGCCCCAACAGGTCACATTTTCAGGATTTTCCTCAGATGAAACGACTGTGGTAATTACTAAGGCAGTGAAACTGATCAATTCACTTGTGCAAAATAATGGAAAGCCTGAAAACATGACCCGTTGGAGTGCCTTAAGGACTGGAGTTGAGAAACACTGATTTAGATGTTCATGTGCCTTCTTGAGGAGGGGGACTCGCCATGTTTGAAGGAAGAAAAATGCTGACAATGACACCATCCCTACAGTCAAGCATGGAGGTAGAAACATTGTGCTTTGGGGCTGTCGGGATCTGAGCTCAAACCTGGGCCCTCTCCTGTTTCTGGCAGTGACTCTTCCCGCTAAACTATCTGGGATGCTGGACAGTAGGGATACGCCCAATGTTCAAGTGGAACGTAAGTTTCACTTGAACATCGGGTCTTCGCCCGTTCGCCGAATTTAGAACATTATGGGGTGTCCGCGGCAAATTCGAGCCCCGTCCTTGGCTATATAAGAGCTGTCAAAGCAAAAAGGCAGAGTTTTTCCATTTTTTTTTTTCGATCGGGGCCATTGGCACCATGATTGAAGAGGGATGGACATCGCAGGACACTTTTTTTTTAAAAGGAATTGTCCAAAACTGTCTCCTGTCATTTTTACATTTTTGACACTTTTTTGGTGAAGGGGTTGGGATACGAGGTAACCCTACCCATTCACATAGGGGGGGCCGGGATCTGGGGCCCCCCTTGTTAAAGGGGGCTTCCAGATTCTGATAAGCCCCCTGCCCGCAGACCCCCACAATCACTGAGCAAAGGTTGTGGGGATGAGGCCCTTGTCCCCATCAACATTGGGACAAGGTGCTTTGGGGGGACCCCAAAGCACTCTCCCCATTTTGAGGGCATGTGGCCTGATACAGTTCAGGAGGAGGGCATTCTCACACCCCTCCTTTTCCTGCGGCCTGCCAGGTTGCCTGCTCAGATAAGGGTCTGGTATTGATTTTGGGGGGACCCCAACACCATTTTTTATTTTATTTTGGCGTGGTGTTCCCCTTAAAATCTATACCAGACCTGAAGGGCCTGGTATGGATTTTGGGGGGACCCCATGCCATTTTTTAAAAATTTTTGGCGCGGGGTTCCCCTTAATAGCTATACCAGACCTGAAGGTCTTTTTTTCAATTATTTTTTATGTATATTACCGGGATCCGGCAATACATTACAGCCGCGAGCAATTTTGAATGAAGTTTTTTCCTTTAGAAATGTCTTTTTGCTGCTGGACTGTTATGAACATGGGAAAGATGTGCTACTTTACAGGCAGACTAAGGAGACCCCCAGACATGATATTTAAAGGAACATTTCATTTTTATTGTTTCAATTTAAGCATTATTAAAATCACTGCTCCTGAAAAAAAAATCTGTTTTTAAAACTTTTCTTTTGCATTGATAAATGTCCCCTGGGGCAGTACCCGGGTCTCCAAACACTTTTTTTGGCAGAAACTTGCATATAAGCCTTTAAAATGAGCACTTTTGATTTTTAATGTTCGTTTTTGCACAATTTTTTTGCCTGTTCGCATTTTCTGCTGCAAACCGAACTGGGGGGTGTTCGGCTCATCCCTACTGGACAGCTCCTTGCCTGATCTATTGGACAATCCTGCCTGATCCCTTGGACAACTCTGACTTTTGTCTTGATTGCTGTTGAACCTTAAACTCCTTGCTCCTCCCATGAAGGACCTTGACTACAAAACTCTCCTCCTGCATTGACCTTGGCTTGTGACCTCGACTATGAAACTCTCTCCTGCACCGACCTTGGCTTGTGACCCCAACACTGATCCTCGGTCTAGCATTTCAGACTTTCCTATCTCTCGTAGACCTGAGCTTGCCTGCCGTTGTCGGCCATTGGTCTCCACTCACTACAGGTATTCTCCTAACAGGGGCTGTTTCTCTTCTAAAGGTACAGACTGACTTTGTCGTATTGAGGGGCCAGAGGATGGACCCATGTATTCAGTGGTGTTGCTGGGGGGGAGGGTGCGGGCTGCACCAGGTGGCACCCACCAGAGGGGTGACACCTGTGGGCAGCGGCACCGCTCGCTAACACAGCACAATCCTCACCCCTACACAGCTCACAGCAGAGCGGACCGAAGCCACCTCCCTCTCCTCTCTGTCTACATCTATGGAGGAGGAGGAGGGAGTCCGAGGGACACACACTGCTGTGCCTATCCCGCGCTGTTCTGAGATCTGTAAAGTTTTTAATATAATGCAAATGGGAATGTGCTTGGGGGGTGCTATGGGAGGGGAGAGGGGGTCTGCACTGATGGAGGGGAGGTCTGCACTGAGGGGGTGTGCCCTGATGGAGGAGAGAGGGGGGTCTGCACTGAGGGGCGGTGTGCACTGAAAGGAATTCTGGTTCTGGATGACCACCCTGGTTACCACCGTGACCCCCAGTACCTTGAGACACCCAATGAAACACATGAAACAGATAGTGGATTCAAAAGATGTCTGTCTTTATTGAGCATAAATGTGGCTTATATTCAGTATAGAACAAAAGAGGGGGAGTGGTTAGTTTAATGTATACGTGTCTAGGGTTAATCAAGTTTGTTACTTGATACTTATCTAACGGGGGTTAGATAAGACATCTGGTCATTAGTCACATATCTTAGCTGATTGCCTAAGGCTAAACAGGATATACATTCTGAGGAACAGGTTTGACCATAGTGACAAACATAAGGGGAAGGGGGATGCTGTGCAAGCATTCTAACACAAGTTTGAACTTACACAATAAGGGACTTCATACAACATGGTGGAGTTACACAAAATGGAGTCATGATGGTTCATTCATATTATTACAATCCCTTCTTAAGTCATGGATATGACTTAGCCCATTTCAGTGTAACATACTCATCTTGTTTTTTGTAATATAAGCTGAGGTAAGCTCTATTAGCAGCAGCTGGGTCAGGGGTTCGAGTAGCCCAGAAAATTAAGCACATAACAAGTTTGAAACAAGCATACACAAACAAGATAAAAAGCAAGATCATTATAATAATCATAGCAATGTCTTTCAAGCCATGAGAATATCCCACTGAGGCCAAACCCTCCTATGTTGTTAAAAGGGCTCCATGTCTTAGCTAGATCCCTTGCTTCGATTTGTAGTTTGTCTACCTCTTTTCTGTGCTGTGCAATGATTTCATAGTAATCAGGTACCTCTACACTGGTGTTATGTATCCAAGTGCAACATTCGTAGTCCTCAGTTATTTTGCACAGCCCAGTGAGTGCAGCACTCATACTTTCTATTGCTAGATCATGGAGTTCTAACTGTTTTCTGATAGCGCTTGTCTCTCGGTTTAGTTTTGAAATATCATTAGAATTCTTGTCTAATATCTCCTCTAATATTTTAGAGTAGTTGTTAAGCCTTTTCATCATATCAATTCCCCATCCTGCCCCTGAGGGGAACCACGCCCAGGCCATGTCTTTCTCTAAAAACAATTGACTCTTGTGGCAATGCTTGAGAGGGTACCTGGGGTGTGTGCTAGCCTTCAGCAGGTGTCCTCCCTTATTGTCGCCCAATATACCCATTATTGGGATCACTGATGTAAGGTAATACCATCCCTGAGGGTCCATGGGAATCCATGGATGACATGTTTTCCCACAACAGATGTATGTACTGTTTCCCAAGGCTAGCGGCTGAGTACTGAGGATTTGTTGTGTATCAATAAAGGGACCTGCAAGTGCTAGGAATAAAAGCAACTATCCCATCTCAGTGTCAGCATTAGTATTGCTCATAAGGGTGTATAGGGTGTCATTTAAATTACAGTCTGTGGTGGTAAAAGGTGTGGAGAAGTCTGGGGCCATGGAGAAGTTAATTTTAGTATGGCTACATACCTCTCCACCCTGCGATGAATTTCCCAACCTAAAACACCAATCAGGGAAGTGACTTCTGCCCATGGCTTGAAAGGCGACGGTGTTGTTTCTTAATGCTTTTTGTACTTTAGTGAGGGTAATGGGAGGTATTCCATTCAGGAAGGGGGTGATATTCAAGGGTACAGCCATAAGAGGGATACGTGCTGTGCTAGGATGTAGTTTACTACATATCCAACATTTTTCATATCCTGATTTCTGGGCATAGCTATAGTTAAATTTAAGTAACAAAATGTTTTCTGTGAAACTATCAGTTTTAGTTCCCTCATAATCCGAATACACATCCCTTCTGTGTCTAATAAGTGTATTTTTAGTGATGTTATTGGGTAGGCCACATGAACCTCTAAGGGCCCCCAAGTCTTCAGGATGATAAATACAGTGAGTTATTATCCATTTTGGTAACAACACCATCAAAGTCATTAAGAACAGGAGGCCCAAGGCCTTCCCAGAAGTCTGTGGTGAAATAAGCGAGGTCATCTTTTTCAGAGTCTTGACCACCTGCTTCACTCACTGTTCGAGGAATTGTATCACCTGCTTCACCTCTCTATGCTTTATCTTGCTTCTTAGGTTTTTGGTTCACCTTCTTCACACGACTGGCATGGAACCAAGCCTGTTGTCCCTCTACCAGAATGGCTATTCGGGTAACTGCGATCACTGTAGTCGTGGGTCCAAATGGGTACCCTTGCTTCTTGGTACGATTCAGTTGCTGGACCACTACGATGTCTCCCACCTGGAAAGGGTGAGTAGGTTCCTGTGAAGAAAAAGGGGAGGTCTGAGCGACACGTTTTTCAACTCTGTCCAAGGTTTCAATCAATTTCTTAGCATACTCCTCCTGTATAAGATCCCCTCTTTCTAACATTAGTGGCTGTCTGGCCCATGGGGTGGGGAAGGGTCTGTCCATCAAGACCTCGAAAGGGGAGTAACCTGTGGTCTTCGAGGGAGTCATTCTCACCTCTGCAAGGACTGCAGAAAGTACGTTTTTTTCCATCCATTGAAAGTTCCCTCTGTGGCTTTCCTGATTTTATCTTTAAGTGTCCTATTCATTCTTTCTACTATCCCTGAACTCTGGGGGTGGTATGGGATGTGAAACTTCCAGTCAATCTTCAGTGTTTTCACTAAATCTTGACACACTTTGGCTATGAAGCCAGGGCCATTGTCTGACTTTATTTGAAGTGGACAGCCCCATCTTGGGATTATTTCCCGTGTAAGGATTCTGACTACTGTTTGTGCATCTTCCTTTGTGATGACGAACACTTCTGTCCATCGTGAGAACATATCTACTATCACAAGTAAATATTCTTGTCTCTTGCGTGTAAAATCAATCTGAAGGTGAGTGAATGGTGTGGACGGGTAAACGGAGTGTTCATGTTTTGCCTTGTGTGGATTTCTTGGATTGTTCCTCAGGCATGTAATGCATCTTGCAACATATGATTTTACTAATGAGGGAAGACCGGGGATGAAAAAATCTTTTTCCAATAATCCACATGTAACCTGCCAGCCTCTATGTCCTACCCCATGATATTGTGAGATAAATATGGGGTGCACTAGCTACGGGTATGCATGGTTTCCCCTCTTGGCAGATGAGCCCCGATTCAGGACTTTTTTGCACTCCTTCAATGTTCCATTTCCTAATGTCCTCGAGGGTGGCATGGACCTGGAGGTCAGATAAGATTTGGTCTAGAAGGGGTATTTCTGGAGCTAGGAAGGGCATTTGCATTGTGGCCTCTTGCCTGTTAGCTGCTTCTTTTGCTATTCTATCTGCCAGTGCGTTTTCCCTAGCGATGTCATCCTGTTGTCCTGTGTGTGCTTTGCAATGGAGGATGGCTATTGATTTTGGAAGTTGTATTGCTTCTAAACAGACTCGTAACCAAAGTTGAGTGTGAGATGGATTTACCATCGGCCGCTATGTAACCCCTTCTTTGCCAAATTACTCCGAAATCATGTGCGACCCCGAATGCAAATTTGGAATCAGTGTATATGTTCACGTCTCGTCTCTCAAAGAGCTGACAGGCTCTTGTGAGTGCAATCAGTTCTGCCTCTTAAGCTGCCTGAAAGGGAACTGGGTTTGCTTCTAGTATCACATTGGGTAGTTGAACTACAGCATACCCCGCATGATATGTGTTATCATTTGGCCTTGAATAAGAGTCATCTACAAATACATTTTGTGCATCAGGGAGGGCGGTTGAAGACATGTCAGACCTGGGAGATGTGTCTTGGTGTATGAGATCCATGCACTCATGAAGAGGCACTATCTCATCTTCCTCACCCTTCAAACCTAGTAAGGCATTCAGGATAGAAGCGGGACCAGAGGTGGGCGATGTATATTTTATCTCAAGTTTTGGGTTGGACAACAAGATCACCTCATAGCCACTCAACCTTTGAGCCGACATGTGTTGAGTGTGGATGTTCTTTAACAGGATGGACACATTGTGAGTAGTATGCAGTGTGGTTGCATGACTCAGGGTAAATGAAGTATCCAAAACCATCGCACAGGATGCTAAAGCTCGGAGACACGCTGGCATACCCTGTACCGGCATAGGCACAACCCTTGAAAAAAATGCAATAGGGCGGAGTTTGCCCCCATGCTCCTGTGCTAGAACTCCCACCATGGTTTTACAGTTGTCCCTGGCAAAAAATTGAAACATCTTGCCATATTCAGGTAATCCAAGACCAGGAGCTGTGAACATTGCAGTTTTAAGATACACAAAAGCATTACACATTTCATCATTCCATTTTACACAATCTGGCATGTCAATATTTCTGGCTTGTCTCAGGAGGTTAGTAGGAACAATCAGGTATCCATTGGCAGCAGTAACCAATCATACCAAAAAAAGACAGCATATCTTTCTTGGTAAGTGGGCAGGGCAGACCCACAAGAGCCGCAGCTCTCTTGTGACTGATTTTCCTCTCTCCTTTAGAAAGCACAAAACCAAGGTATTCAACAGTTTCCTGACACCATTGTAACTTTTTCTAAAGCCTCATACACACGATAGGACTTTGTACAAACTTTCCCGTGGATTTTTGTACAAAGGGCGTTGGCCATAAGTTTGTATTGCATACACGCCGCAGAACTTTTTCAGCCAACTTTCACCAAATCCCGACAACCAACAGCCAGGGTTGTCGGGAAGAGGCCCTTGTCCTCATCAACATGGGGACAAGGTGCTTTGTGGTGGGGGGGCCCACAGGGCGCCCCCTCCCCCAAAGCACCCACCCCCCCATGTTGAGGGCATGCGGCTTGTTACGGCTCAGAAAGGGGGGCGCTCACTCGTCCCCACCCCCTTTCCTGACTGGCCGGGCTGCGTGCTTGGATAAGGGTCTGGTATGGATTTTGGTGGGACCCCACGTCGTTTTTTTTGGCGTAGGGGGTTCCCCTTAAAATCCATACCAGACCTAAGGGCCTGGTATGCTCCCAGAGGGGAATCCCCTCTTGCGCTCACCGCAGTAGGAAAATGTGTTTTTCCTATTGCAGCCAGCGCGAGATGTACAGTACCCTGCATCACGATCCCATTCTCGCATCTGCGTACTGTAGTTTATACAAAAATCCGATGGTTTCGTGTACACATGATTGGACTTTGCTCCATCGAACTTTTGTTGCCGGAAAGTTTGTCAGTTCGCACAGCCAACAAAAGTCAGATGGAAACAGAAAAAGTTTGTCCGATGGAGCATACACGCGGTCGGATGTTGCGCCAAAACAGCTAATTTGCATGTTTGTTATCAAAAAGTCTGATTGTGTGTACGGGCCTTTAGAAACCTTGTGAGCATTATCTGCTAACCAATATAACAGATATAAACCATCCTCTTTGCATGCAACCTGGCTTGGACTAAACAATAATAAATCATCAACATACTGGAGTAGGACGGAACCATGGCGGGGAGTCCAGGACCGCAAGGTTGCCTGGAGGACCACTGAGTAGACTAGAGGGGAGTCCATATAACCCTGGAGCATTCTACACCATGTCATCTGGCGAGTTCTAAAACAAAATGTAAGTATTGGCTGTGTCTCCTCATCCACAGGGACAGAAAAAAATGCATTTGTTAAATCAATCACAGAGAAATATTTAGCATCAGATGGAATGGAGGTGAGGATTGATGGCACATCAGGCACTATGGGTGCGATAGGTACAACTAACCACTTGCCAACCAGCCGCTGCCATTTTACTGCGGCAGGTCGGCACGATCCCACGAACCGTCGTAGCTATACGTCGGTCCCTTTAAGCGGGGGTAGCAGGCGTGCACCTGCTGCGCGGTGGTGGTGCCAATGCTCGTGATCAGCGGTCACAATGACCGCCGGCCATGAGCGGCAGAACAGGGACGTGTGTGTGTAAACACAAATCCCTGTTCTGTGAGGAGAGGAGAGAGAGATTGTGAGTTCCTATGAGCTGGGAACCACAATCTCTCATCTCCTATAGTCAGTCCCATCCCCCTACAGTTAGAACACACACCTAGGGAACACAGTTAACCCCTTGATCACACACTAGTGTTAACCCCTTCCCTGCCAATGTGTCACGGTTCCTACCGTGCCATGCAAACGGCCAGGCGTGGTCACGCCCCAAGTGGCTCAAGGAGGTATTGAACCCATGACTTTCTGTGTACTGTTCCTGTTGTATTGCCTCTGAGCTACACCTCAGTTCATTATTCAGCCTGGTTTCCAGCTATGCCTTGTTCTGCATGCAGCACTAAGGGCTATACTCTGGATCTTGCTTTGCATTTAGCACCTGTCACTTCTGGTTCAGCTGAGGCAGTTTATGAAATCATCTGGGTATAAAACACTGCCTCACGCTGAGGGCTGGGTTAGTTCATTGTCTCTTGTATTGTCAAAGGTTCCTGTGTTCCTGTGTTCTTGTTTTCAAGATGCAGTGTTCCAAGACTGACCCCGGCTTCTGACCCTGGCTCTGTTCATCATTAACTCTGACTTCTGGAATGCCTGACTACAGCTTCACCTTGACAATCCTGTCAATTCCTGTCAAGCCCCTGTGCACAGATTCACAGCCCAGGTAGCTTTTTACCTTGTTACAGTGGGCTGTGTGTATTTAAAGGGTGAGCATACATCTCTGCACTATGGACTCCAACCAAGGTAAGCCCTTACACAATGACATTTATACAGCAATCAGTGCATTTTTATAGCACTGATCGCTGTATAATTGTCAATCGACCCAAAAATGTGTCAAAAGTGTCCACCATAATGTCGCAGTCTCGATAAAAATCGCAGATCGCCCCCATTACTAGTAAAAAATAAATAATACTAATAAAAATGCCATAAATCTATCTCCTATTTTGTAGACGCTATAACTTAAGCGCAAACCAATCAATATACGCTTATTGCGCTTTTTTTTTTTTTTACCAAAAAATATGTAGAAGAATACATATCAGCCTAAACTGAGGAAAAAATAGCTTTTTTAAAAAAAAATTGGGGCTATATATTATAGCAAAATATCGTGTTTTTTTCAAAATTGTCGCTCTTTTTTTGTTTATAGCGCAAAAAATAAAAACCACAGAGATTATCAAATACCACCAAAAGAAAGCTCTATTTGTGGGGAAAAAAAGGACGTCAATTTTGTTTGGATACAGCATCGCACAACCGCGCAAATGTCAGTTAAATCGTCGCAGTGCTGTATAACAAAAAATGGCCTGGTCATTGAGCAGCCAATTCTTCCCGGGCTGAAGTGGCTATAAGTGCCATGCTGCTTTTTAACTGGATTTATAGGTGTGTTGTAGGGTGAAACTGTCTCTTTTTTAAAATTCTCTGTTTAGGAAAGTCCTCCACCATCGGAGCAATTTCCTCCTCTTTCTCTTTAGACAGGGGATATTGTTTGTGTATGGTGGAGGGTTGAATGAGAGGGGAGGGGCAGTTGGGTCTGGTCTCTTCTTATCTGCCTCATCCTTATGTTTCTTATAAGTATCCTCTCTATTTTGTTTTTTAGAGGGCTTCTTTTGTTTCTTACTATTTCTCTGAAACCAATAAGGGGCATACTTTAACCAGTCCCCCCCCTCTTTTCTCATGTATTCCGTGTCCCATTGAGGGTCACCGGAATACCACGGGAAGGCTTTCTTGTCTCCAAGACATATACCCTTCACCATATCCATGCGAAATTTATCATTATCTTGAGGGAATGGGTCACTATTGTGCATATTTTCTGTCCACCCAGCCAAGTTAGATACCCAAGGGTTTATAAACTCATAATCAGTTCCACATACTCTAGCTACATAATCTTTACAATTTTCCCTGGGGTTTGAAGGAGGTGGGAGATCCTTTCCCTGTGATTGACCCATTATCACAGTGAAAGAAAGACTGCCTTACCTTGCAGTTTCAGTTCACAAAATTCACAAATTATCTTATACTTCTATGCGATAGATAAGAAAAGCAAGACACAGATGTGGGCCTCAGTGGTAATTGCCTTATTAACACCAACACTTTTCCTCCTTCCCAAAAGGAGTGTAGTACTACTTTTTTAAACTTTACAAATTCCTTCCTGAGGACAGGTCTACCCAAGACCGCTTTATCACTTATAAGATGTGGTCCATCTCCTTTCTAATAAATTTAAGGGACTAAAGCTTTATCAGAACTGAGGCAAGAAAACAATTCGTCAAAATAAGACAAAATTTACTTACCACGGATGATTGCTTTATCCCGGCCGAGCCCCCATTTGAAAGGAATTCTGGTTCTGGATGACCACCCTGGTTAACTTTGGCAGACCACCATGACCCCGAGTACCGTGAGACACCCAATTAAACACATGAAACAGATAATGAATTCAAAAGATGTCTGTCTTTATAGAGCATGAATGTGGCTTATATTCAGTATAGAACAGGATTGGTTAGTTTAATGCATACGTGTCTAGGGTTAATCAAGTTTGTTACTTATCTAACAGGAGTTAGATAAGACGTCTGGTCATTAGTCACATATTTTACCTGATCGCCTAAGACTAAACAGGATATACATTCCGAGGAACAGGTTTGACCGTAGTGACAAACATAAGGGGAAAGGGGGGATGCTGTGCAAGCATTCTAACACAAGTTTGAACTTACACAATAAGGGACTTCATACAAAATGGCGGGGTTACACAAAATAGAGTCATGATGGTTCATTCATATTATTACATGCACTGATGGAGGAGGGAGGGGGGTCTGCACCGAGGGGGGTGTGCAGGTGTGCACTGATGGAGGAGGGGGGTCTGCGCTGGGGTGTCTGCACTGATGGAGGGGGGTTTACACTGATGGAGGGAGGGGGTCTACACTGATGGATGGGGGGTCTACACTGATAGAGGTGGGCTATACTGATGGAGGGGGGTCTGTACTGAGGGAGGGGGATCTATACTGCGGGAGGGGGTCTGTACTTAGTAGGGGGTCTATACTGAGAGAGGGGGGTCTGTAGTTAGTGGAGGGGGGTCTGTACTGAGGGGGGACTATAGTTGGTGGAGGGGTGGTGACATCAATTTTTTACGCACCTGGTGATACCAACCCTAGTGACGCCACTGCATGTATTGTAAAATCTTGAATGAGAACCTTCTTCCCTCAGCCAGAACACTGAAGATGGGTCATAGATGGGTCTTTCAGCATAGCAATGACCCAAAATATACCGCCAAGGCGACAAAGGAGTGGCTCAAGAAGAAGTACATTAAGGTAATCGAGTGCCTAGCAAGTTTCCAGACCTTAATCCTATAGAAAATGTATGTAGGGAGCTGATACTTTGAGTTGCCAAGCGACAGCCAAGAAACCTTAAGGATTTAGCGAAGATCTGTAAAAAAGAGTGGAACAAAATCCCCCCTGAGGTGTGTGCAATCCTTGCAGTGTTGCCAACCGCCTGTTAATTTCAGCACACTTTCGAGCTGCCTGTAAATGCCCATTACGGGCAGCGGTGCTGGTAATAAATATGGCAATTACACTGCGCATGTGCCTTTGTGAAGCCCGCTGGGCTCATACGCACTCTGCCTTTTTCGGCCAGGCGGGCGCAGTGTGTAAGTGACGTAATGGCGCCGCCTGGTGCCATTTTTGGATGGATTGCGCGTGTCGGCACTGCATCAGTGGAGCGGGCAAGAGACCAAACCCCTGCCCACCGCTGCGCCGCATTATGGCTGGACTCTGGGGAGCTTGTTCGGAGTCAGGGATTACCACCAGCACCACAGCACTGTGCCTTTGCCTGCACCATCCATCCTTGGCTGCTGGAATGGACTCTGGAAACTCCCACCACTGGACCCCTGGCCTGCATCCATCAATCCATTGCTTGGCTGGCTGCCATGTATTTTCATAGCTACAGGCAGCAGTTATCAGGCAAGAATGGCAATGGTGAGATGTTCACAATCTGTCTTGCTATCTCCTGTACTATGTCCGCATTCTCTGACCACCTCTGTATCATTCATGTCCGCATCCTCTGACCACCTCTGTACCATGTGTGCATCCTCAGACCACCTCTGTATCATTCATGTCCGCATCCTCTGACCACCTCTCTATCATTCATGTCCGCATCCTCTGACCACCTCTACACCTTGTGCGCATCCTCAGACCACCTCTGTATCATTCATGTCCGCATCCTCTGACCAACTCTACACCTTGTGCGCATCCTCAGACCACCTCTGTATCATTCATGTCCGCATTCTCTGACCACCTCTGTATCATTCATGTCCACCTTCTCTGACCACCTTTGCACCATGTGCGTACCCTCAGACCACCTCTGTATCATTCATGTCCGCATCCTCTGACCACCTTTGCACCATGTGCGCATCCTCAGACCACCTCTGTATCATTCATGTACGCATCCTCTGAGCACCTCTGTATCATTCATGTCTCCATCCTGTGACCACCTCTGTACCATGTGTGCATACTTAGACCACCTCTGTACCATGTCCACATCCACTGACCACCTAGTCTGTATCCTGTCTCCAATCTCCGACCATCTCTGTACCATGTCTGCATCCTCTGACCACCTCTGTACCATGTCTGCAGCCTCTGACCACCTCTGTACTATGTCTGCAGCCTCTGACCACCTCTGTACCATGTCTGCAGCCTCTAACCATTTCCTGTATCATGTCTGCAATCTCTGACCATCTCTTGTCTTGTATCATATCTGCAGTTTCTGAGGGGAAGCCTGGAGATGTATCGAAAGTTAGAACGCCGCCGGGATGGGGATTACGGGAGGAGTCAGTGTGGACTGTGGAGTAGAGACTATAGGATAAAACCAGAGCCACCAAGCTGGAGCCGACTGACTGAGCCCTGCACGGTGCACCTGAGAGGAGGTCAGTGACATCGCCGTCAGGCCAGTCTGGGGGGGGTCACTGGTGTAAGGGGGTGTGAACAAAATAACGCAAGGGGGGGTGTGGCCTAGCACCGGAGGAAGATGGCAGCTTAATCAGAGAGCTCCGCCATCCAGGGCTTCCAGACAGCATTTAATTAGCGGGATAAACCTCCCACACAGCAGCGAGGATGACCGGGAGAAGCTCCTCAGCCACACTGTCCCTGCAGGATTCATCTACGCAGCTGAGCTGCAATATACCGGCTATGTTCCGCATGCAACCGGCGCACCCACAGGCTGCTTCTCAGGCCTCGGACCGGAGTTTCACCGCCGACACTCTTGGAGCCTCCATTACCGCAGGTACACTCAGCGCGCACCCCTCTCCCCTATTGTGCCTAGCAGACCTCCAGATGGTTGCCACTGACATTAAAAGCACATTATATGTAGCCATATCTGACCTTAAAACGGACATAAGAGCTGTAGCCTCTAGGCTGGAACACGTGGAAGCAGCGGCCATGACACATGGGGCAGCAATACAGCAAGTACAAAAGGTCACCAGTAGGGATGAGCCGAACACCCCCCGGTTCGGTTCGCACCAGAACCTGCGAACGGACCGAAAGTTCGCACGAACATTAGAACCCCATTGACGTCTATGGGACTCTAACGTTCGAAATCAAAAGTGCTCATTTTAAAGGCTAATTTGCATGGTATTGTCCTAAAAAGGTTTTGGGGACCCGGGTCCTACCCCAGGGGACATGTATCAATGCAAAAAAAACTTTTAAAAACGGCCGTTTTTTCGGGAGCAGTGATTTTAATGATGCTTAAAGTAAAAAAAAAAAAGTGAAATATTCCTTTAAATATCGTACCTGGGGTGTGTCTATAGTAGGCCTGTAAAGTGGCTCGTGTTTCCCGTGTTTAGAACAGTCCCTGCACCAAATGTCATTTTTAAAGGAAAAAATCTCATTTAAAACTGCTTGCGGGTTTAATGTCATGTCGGGTGATGGCAATATGGATGAAAATCAGTGAGACAAACGGCATGGGTACCCCCCAGTCCATTACCAGGCCCTTTGGGTCTTGTATGGATATTAAGGGGAACCCCGCACCCAAATTAAAATAAGGAAAGGCCCTATATACTCTGAACAGCAGTATACAGGCGGTGCAAACAAGACAGGGACTGTAGGTTTGTTGTTAAGTAGAATCTCTTTGTAATTTTGAACGGGTACATTTTTAAAGCGTTTAGCTCCAGCCAAAAAATCTTTTTTAAGCTTTTTGGAAAACATAGGGAAGGGTTATCACCCCTGTGACATTTGTTTTGCTGTCTTTCCTCCTCTTCAGAAGATTTCACCTCACTTTTTGTCCCAATGAAAAATGTTTTTTGAAAATTTGGGTTTTTTGTGGAACAAGGATTGGAAAGCATCAGTGGAAAGGAGAAATTGTTTTCCCATATTAACTCTTACAGGAGAGAATTTCCCTTCCTAGGGGTAGATTTCATCTCACTTCCTGTTGTCTCCTTCCGTTTGCAAGTAGGAGTCGTTTGTAAGTTAGATGTTTGAAAGTAGGGTCCTGCCCTATATACTCAGCAGAAATTTGGGCCTTAGGTGTTGCTGTGGCCACAACACTGTAAGCCCTCACAGGGCCCTGCTGTGAAATATTAGATCAAGAATTGTAATTACATGCCCCTGTTGAACACGAGCTGAAAAATTAGGCCTTAGGCACTGGTGCTGGTGCCACAACACTGCAACCCCTTACAGACACTCTAGTTGGAACGCAGGAACGAGCCCTGCTGCAAAGTATTGCATCAAAAATTGTAATTACACGCCCCTGTTAGACAGGGGCAGAAAAATTGGGCCTTAGGCACTGGTGCTGGTGCCACAACACTGCAACCCCTCACAGACACTCTAGTTGGAACGCAGGAACGAGCCCTGCTGCAAAGTATTGCATCAAAAATTGTAATTACACGCCCCTGTTAGACAGGGGCAGAAAAATTGGGCCTTAGGCACTGGTGCTGGTGCCACAACACTGCAACCCCTCACAGACACTCTAGTTGGAATGCAGGAACGAGCCCTGCTGCAAAGTATTACATCAAAAATTGTAATTAACACGCCCCTGTTAAACAGGGGCTGAAAAATTGTGCCTTAGGCACTGGTGGTGGCGCCCAGAACCAAAAATGTTCTTACAAGCTATCAGCGTGATGATTGAGGAGGAAGAGGATAATTACTCAGGGATAGTCACTCAGCATCAGCATAGGCAGTCTTTGAAGGGATCTGAGATTTCAAAAAAAATTATTCGGTTACATCAGCATCAGGTGCTTGGTAGCTGGTGGTGATCCAAGACTCATTCATTTTTATGAAGGTCAGCCGATCGACCGAGTCGGTGGACAGACGCACCCTGTGATCGGTTACCACGCCTCCAGCAGCACTGAATGTGCGTTCCGAAAGAACGCTGGATGCAGGACAGGCCAGTAGCTCAATTGCATACTGTGCAAGCTCTGGCCAGTGATCCATCCTCAAGACCCAGTAACCCAGAGGATTTTCGGTGGGAAAGGTGTCCAAGTCTGATCTTGCCCCTAGGTATTCCTGCACCATGTAAAACAGACGCTGGCGATGGTTGCTGGAACCGATTATACCTTGGGGCTGCGGACCAAAAAATTGTCTGAACGCATCGGTCAGACGGCCACCTTCTCCACCGCTCCTTCTTTGACTGACCGAAGCCTCAGCAACACGTTGTCCAGAAACAGGAGTTTGTAACCTCCCAGTCTCTGGGAACGCATTGCACAGACCTTTCTGCAAGGCCTCCCGAAGATGTTTCATCCTCTGCTCCCTCTGCGATGGCAAGATAAGGTCCGCAACCTTACCCTTGTAACGTGGATCAAGGAGGGTTGCCAGCCAGTATTGGTCCTTCTCCTTGATACCACGAATACGAGGATCCTTACGCAGGCTTTGCAGGATCAGGGAGGCCATGCAGCGTAGGTTTGCTGAGGCATTCGGTCCGGAGTCCTCTGGGTCACTAAGGACGACAACGTCCGCAGCCACCTCCTCCCAGCCACGTACAAGTCCATGTGTTTCTTGGGACTGATCCCTTAAAGACTGCTGCTGATGCTGAGTGCCAGGCTCCACCTCCATACTGACACAATCTTCCTCCTCCTCCTCCTCCTCCTCGTCCTCTTCCTGTGTGATCGGTGGGCACGCAGGAACACTGTCTGGATAAAGGGGGCCTTGAGAGCTAAGGAAGTGTCACAATCAGCATTTTGGAGGCGTGGTGGCGGAACAACCTCCAACACTACTGCACCTTGTCCTGCATCCTTCCCAGCTGCCAGCAGAGTCACCCAATGTGCCGTGAAACTTAGGTAACGTCCCTGTCCATGCCTGCTGGACCATGAGTCAGCGGTAATATGCACCTTACCGCTGACCGCCCTGTCCAGCGAGGCATGGACATTGCCTTCCACATGCCGGTAGAGAGCCGGAATCGCCTTCCGTGAGAAAAAGTGGCGTTTGGGTACCTGCCACTGAGGAACCGCACATTCCACAAACTCACGGAAGGGGGCAGAGTCTACCAACTGAAAAGGCAGCAGTTGAAGTGCTAGCAATTTTGCCAAGCTAGCATTCAACCGCTGGGCATGTGGATGGCTGGGAGCAAACTTCTTTCGGCGGTGCAGCAGCTGGGGCAGGGAAATTTGCCTGGTACAATCTGATGTCGGTGTACCAAAAGCAGATTGCCCACAAGTACTTGGCTGTGACACACCTAATTCTACATACATCTTCATTCCTCTCACTGCAGGTCTCAGAGAGGACTGGAGGTCTAGTGGGGTTGGAAATCTCAGCTGATGAGGAGCAAGGAGAGATCCTCTTTGTTCTTTGGTGTGGGTCTTTTAGATACGCTTGCCAACGAACTGCATGGCAGGTCAACATATGTCTGGTCAAGCATGTGGTACCCAAGCGGGAGATGTTTTGGCCACGTGAGATACGCTTGAGACATATGTTGCAAATAGCAGCGGTGCGATCTGATGCACTCGTCTCAAAAAAGGCCCACACCAAAGAACTTTTTGAATAACGCGCAGAGACTGCAGCACCCTGCACATGTGGAGCTTTGGGGTGTGATGCAGTCAATGTGCTGCCCTTAGGCTGGCCCCTGGAGGGCATCCTGCCTCGTTGGTGATGTGCCGCCTCCTCCTCCTCCTCTCTCCTATCAGGCACCCATGTTGAGTCAGTGACCTCATCATCCCCTCCCTCCTCATCACTGGAGCAAACCTGGCAGTATGCTGCAGCAGGGGGAGCATGACTGCCAGATTGCTGTCCTTCTTGGGCACCCCCTCTGTCCGTGCTCATGTTACTGCCTTCATCGAGCTCAGTATCATCATCAGAGCCTTCCAAACGCTGGGCATCCTCCTGGAGCATGTACCCAACACTGTGGTCAAACAGTTCGAGGGAATCCTCATGAGGACATGGTGGAGCTAGGGAAGGAGTCACTGATGACATTGAGCTGAGGGAAGAGGCCGCTGCTTTGCCAGACAAAGCACCCTGGGCATGGGTGAGAGAGGATGAGGAGGATGAGGACGGCTTGGTCATCCACTCGACCAAGTCTTCCGCATGTTGCGGCTCAACACGGCCAGCTGCCGAAAAAAAGGCCCAGCGTGTCCCATGGCCACGTGCTGATGAGGATGCACCGTCTCCACGACCAGCACTAGACACAGAGCCTGCTTGCCCTCTTTTATTGGCTTGTGACTGTCTGCCTCTCCTTCTTGGCCTTCCAGACATACTAATGGCCTGTAGCTGCACTAAGCTGGGATAGAACACCAGTAATTTTCTTCAGGTAGCTTTATATACTGTAACCAGACAAGCCTGCCTGTCAGTAGGAAGATAACAGGAACGGATCTAGCTGAACACTGTGAGCAGGACGCACTGTACTAAATGTAAATAGTCTAGCTGCCTGACCGTGGTACTAATAGGATCAAATAGAACACCAGTAATTTTCTTCAGGTAGCTTTATATACTGTAACCAGACAAGCCTGCCTGTCAGTAGGAAGATAACAGGAATGGATCTAGCTGAACACTGTGAGCAGGACGCACTGTACTAAATGTAAATAGTCTAGCTGCCTGACCGTGGTACTAATAGGATCAAATAGAACACCAGTAATTTTCTTCAGGTAGCTTTATATACTGTAACCAGACAAGCCTGCCTGTCAGTAGGAAGATAACAGGAACGGATCTAGCTGAACACTGTGAGCAGGACGCACTGTACTAAATGTAAATAGTCTAGCTGCCTGACCGTGGTACTAATAGGATCAAATAGAACACCAGTAATTTTCTTCAGGTAGCTTTATATACTGTAACCAGACAAGCCTGCCTGTCAGTAGGAAGATAACAGGAACGGATCTAGCTGAACACTGTGAGCAGGACGCACTGTACTAAATGTAAATAGTCTAGCTGCCTGACCGTGGTACTAATAGGATCAAATAGAACCCCAGTAATTTTCTTCAGGTAGCTTTATATACTGTAACCAGACAAGCCTGCCTGTCAGTAGGAAGATAACAGGAACGGATCTAGCTGAACACTGTGAGCAGGACGCACTGTACTAAATGTAAATAGTCTAGCTGCCTGACCGTGGTACTAATAGGATCAAATAGAACCCCAGTAATTTTCTTCAGGTAGCTTTATATACTGTAACCAGACAAGCCTGCCTGTCAGTAGGAAGATAACAGGAACGGATCTAGCTGAACACTGTGAGCAGGACGCACTGTACTAAATGTAAATAGTCTAGCTGCCTGACCGTGGTACTAATAGGATCAAATAGAACACCAGTAATTTTCTTCAGGTAGCTTTATATACTGTAACCAGACAAGCGTGCCTGTCAGTAGGAAGATAACAGGAACGGATCTAGCTGAACACTGTGAGCAGGACGCACTGTACTAAATGTAAATAGTCTAGCTGCCTGACCGTGGTACTAATAGGATCAAATATAACCCCAGTAATTTTCTTCAGGTAGCTTTATATACTGTAACCAGACAAGCCTGCCTGTCAGTAGGAAGATAACAGGAACGGATCTAGCTGAACACTGTGAGCAGAAAGCACTGTACTAAATGTAAATAGTCTAGAAGATAACAGGAACGGATCTAGCTAAACTGAATACAGTGTATATATATATATATGCAACACCTGGGATGCATATATATACACAATACACTGTAAGTGCAGCTAACTGACTGACTGTTCTGCCTAATCTATCTAACTCAAATCAAATGACACTGTCTGTCTCTCTCTCTCTCTCTCAATGAACGCCGGAACACACACTACACAGGGCCGCCGTGCAGGCGGCCTTATATAGTGTGGGGCGTGTACTAAATCCCCTGAGCCATAATTGGCCAAAGCCTCCTTGGCTTTGGCCAATTATGGCTCTCTGTTCAGGCGGCGCTGTGATTGGCCAAGCATGCGGGTCATAGTGCATGCTTGGCCAATCATCAGCAAGCAATGCACTGCCATGCCGCAGTGAATTATGGGCCGTGACGCGCCACACGAATTTGGCGCGAACGGCCCATATCGTTCGCAATTCGGCGAACGGGCGAACAGCTGATGTTCGAGTCGAACATGGGTTCGACTCGAACACGAAGCTCATCCCTAGTCACCAGTGTCCATGCCCAGCATCTAATAGAAATGCACAGACACATGGAGGACCTGGATAATAGGGGTCGCAGATGCAATTTACGTGTGAGAGGCATACCAGAATCCGTTGAAGGGCCCCAGTTACAGGCTACTATTTGGGCCATCTTAAACACTCTGCTGGGCAGGCCACCAGATGCACCTGTGGAGATGGAAAGGTGTCACAGAGCGCTCAGGTCGAGGGGCAGAGACACTGACCCCCCTAGAGATGCAGTATGCTGCCTAGTGAACTTTGCTCAAAAGGAAGAGATATTATGACTTGCACACAATCAGGATCATCTGGAGCATGAAGGGGCACGTATTCAATTGTTCCAGACTTGTCAACCATTACTCTGCAGCACAGGAGGGACCTCCGTCCCTTGCTACAAACCCTGCGTGACAGACGCATCCCCTACCGGTGGAAATTCCCCTTCTGCTTACAAGCAACTGCAGGCAACCACACAGCACAATTGGGAACCCCTGCTGACTTGCAACCCTTTTGTGATACTTTGGGCATCCCTGCGGTGGATGTCCCGGACTGGTATAGTGCGTTTATACAACCAGACCCTTGGATTCCCACGCAGCTTGAAACTACGCCGAGATCACAAAGACAAAGGCAGAGGAGGCGCAGAAATTCAAATGCTTCACCACCGAGGTTTCGGGAGGACATGGAAACAGAGGAAAGCCCAAGAGCATACCTATCGTCTGTCCGACGCAGAACCGATCGCTAACTCTATGACAGAGTGATGGGTGAGCAGATTAGTATCACCCATATGTTTCTACCCTGAACTCCAAGACTTAACCTTTGTCATAGGTAACCAAGTTACCTTTATTTAGCACCCTCACAAGAGCAGCCCTCGCTAACTGGAGATCAGTGCCTGATGACGATGTATTTGGCACATGCCAGATAGCCCAGTGACCTACAGCCTTATTGGAACAGGACAACAGGTAATACCCCCAGGCCTGGGGGTGAATATACTTATACTTCCCGGCTCAGTTTAGGTTACACTGAAAGCTATGTGGAAACGCAGTGAGCCAACAGGTGTCCTAGACACAGGACTTGGCCACACAAAAGTGGAGGGACACGTTCCCCTACTCACAGGGAGTCATACAGAACTTTGCAAACCTACTTGAACTATGTGTGATTAACGTTTTTCAACAGCTAACATTGAGCAAACCCAAAGCGAGGATTTTGGGAACCACGGTGCTCCCTCACTGGGCCTTTAATGGAACCTGCCAAATACTGCACATATTCCAAGTAACCCTTTATTTTGCCCCTACAGCTGGGTCACTTAGTTATAATGACATGTGCTGGTGGGCGAGACACGCTGCTCATCCCTAATTGATGGAAAGAATACACGGCTCTTGTGAATACCAAAGCGCTAGTATAACCATGTTTCCTGCATACAGGGGCTCTGTTGTTTGACATTTTTCTACTTTAATTGTTTACAGTTTTATATACATACTAAATTTGGTTATATTTATAGGTTTTTATATGAATAATCGTGCCCCTCATTGGATAGCGGGGGAATCCAGCGGGCTCTTAGCAGCTACTGTTGGGACCCCCGAGACCCAACCCCAAAGATGGTAATACTGTGAGTTGCTTCTGGGCTTAGAAGTGTTATTAGACAAGCAAAAGCCTTGATTTAAAATAAGAACGAGTGGGGGTTGCAACACTCAATGATCTCAATAATATGAATACATGATTGCCTACAGGGCCTCATGGCCAGGGGCCCTGCATCACCTGGATCGGAATCTTGGGATCCGGGGGGAATGCTGGGTCCTTTGGAAATGGGGCACCGATGAACCGATTCAGAGATTGCTCATGTTCTCTTAAACATTGAATACTCAAGGGACGAGCCCAAATGTATATGTTATATGTTATTTATATTTTGTTCAATTCACTAAGTGTATGTGGGGGGAACAAAGAAACAAATAAAAAGTATTAATTTACTCATAGAGATGCATCAATCCCAACCTCTGAAGTTTATTAGCCTGTCAGGGGAGATAGCAGAGGAAGGGAAACACTCCTGACAGTATTTAGAGTAGATGACTACTGAAGGGATATAGTTGGTACTCGTAGACTTCTTTAGCGGAGGTATATCCCATTCTGATCACGCTCCAACCTGGAGGCCTTTGGGTGGCGATAGCATCTGGACTCACCCCTGATGTTAGGTCCCTTCTCCACTCCAAAGAGGCAGGTTCCTCCTTTGAACATTTCCGGAATAGTATATCTTCATTCCTCTTTTTAGGTAGACTTCTTACTAGGTGGACTACAGGACTACACCCTCCTCTGGTAGATCTAACACTTTGCCCATATTAGGGGCATCCACTAAGTAAACGTAGGGGTCTCCAGTTGGTACTGGAACCACCTACTGAGCATACCTAAGCTGCCAATTTCCTCTTTCTCTCAGGCCACACTCCGTCCTCCCACCCTTTAGCTCCATCCCCTCCCCCCCTTCTTCTTTATCTTCCTGCGTTTTCCTATCTTTCTTTTCTGCACTCTTTTTTTTCTCTCACCTTCCCCATTCATCTCCCCCTTTTCTTCCCCTCCTTTTCTCGTGCGAGCCCTCTCCGTCTACTAAAAAGCCTGACGAATCCTAAACGATCTAACCTCGCTCAATAATGTCTTCTGCAGTACAATAATCAGCTCCTCTATCTCTCAAGTTGCTTTTGCTAGATGTTAAAGGTCTCAACATTCCAGAAAGGCATAGCAGTGTTCTAGCCGCGGCTCACTGACTTAGAGCACCAATCATATTCTTACAAGAAACCCACTTTAAGACGGGTTCTGTCCTACGCTTAGCAGATAGACGTTTCACAGAGGTTTACCATGCGACCTGTGCTGACTCCAAAACCAAGGGAGTCTCCATTTTATTGGCTAAGTCCCTGATGTTTCACCTTGCTAACCAACTTATAGACTCCGAGGGTAGATTTATATTTCTCAAAGGCATGTGGAAAGACAAACCTGTAACCTTAGCAAACGTATACTGTCCTAATTCAGGCAGGGTACCCTTCCTGAAAAATACCCTTCTAAAACTGACCTCATTTCATTGATTTTGGGAGGGGACTTCAATATGGCATTAGATCCGCTCTTAGACACCTCTACTGGCACCTCCACATTCCCCTATTCTGCGCTACGTCAAGTGAAACTTCAGCTAGCTGCCCTCACACTACATGACACCTGGCGCACCCTCAACCCCAGAGAGAAAGACTTCACATTTTACTCGACACCGCACAATAGATACTCGAAACTGGACTATATTTTCATACACCGGGCTGACCTGTCATACCTCGCGGACGCTACCATCGAAAATATGGCGCTCTCGGACCATCATCCAATCACAATGACTAAGATTCCCACAAAGTGAGGGGTTTACCAAGATGTGGAGGCTAGATGCATCCATATTGGCAGACCCGGGAGACGCAGAACACATTAGACAGGCCCTCCGGGACTATTTGCATAACAATGACACGCCGGATGTGACTCCCATGGTTCAGTGGGAGGCACATAAGTGTGTCACACGGGGACATCTACTAGCTATAGCAGCCAGAAAAAAAAGGGAACACCAAGCAACGATACTGGCTCTCTATGGGAGAATGACCAGACTAGAGACCCAGCATAAACGCACCAGAGCTATTCAGGTAGCACAAGAGCTAGCGGACACAAGAGCACTGTTAGTTGAAGAACTTTTCAGAAAGGCGCAAAAGCGACACATTATGTCACAAAAATTATTTTATGAACAAGGCAACAAACCAGGGAAACTACTGGCTAGGTGCATGCAAAAGCGTACACTGGCTTTAACAGTCCACCATGTGACTGATCAATCAGGGAAAACCCACACTAAAAATGAGGACATTGCACAACAATTTTTACATTTCTATAGTAAACTTTACAACCTTAATGAAATGATCCGTGGCCCTGCGGAGGACAAGGCGCGCTCTAGCTTGATGCGGGAGTTCCTAAGCAAATTCAGCCCGCAAGCATTGTCGGATAACGACCGTGCAGCAGTGGAGGCACCCTTGTCCTCTGAGGAGTGGGAGGCAGCACTGAAGACCACAAAGCCGGGCAAGAGCCCGGGGCCAGATGGCCTTACGGCACAATATTATAAGTGTTACGCGGAGCTCTTAGCTCCGCGTTTCCTTAAAGCTTTTAACACACTGGCTACTGATTCTTTCCCCTCAGATTCCTTACTAGAGGCGTTTATCACAGTGATTCCCAAGGATAATAAAGACCCCGCTGATGTCACCAGCTATCGGCCAATCTCGCTTCTGAATGTCGACGTAAAGCTTTTCTCGAAAATCCTAGCAACTCGTTTATCGTATCATGTCCCAGCCTGGGTGGGAAGAGATCAAGTAGGCTTTGTCCTGGGCAGGGAAGCCAGGGACAATACTATTAAAGCCCTAAATTTACATCACTGGCTGACCTCTACCCAGAGAGAAGGGTTTTTCCTTGCAATGGATGCGAAGAAGGCGTTCGATAGGGTGGCCTGGGACTATATGGATGCAGTCTTGGACGCTCTTGGATTACGGAGCTGTATGCGTACCTTTATTAGAGTGCTTTATGTAAATCCAAGAGCCAGAGTCAAGGTCAATGGCCGCCTATCGGACGTCTTCCCCATCCATAACGGTACAAGACAGGGATGCCCTCTTTCACCCCTACTATACATCCTAACCCTAGAGTCCCTCTTAAGATGCAACAGAGCTAACCCAAACATAAAAGGTATAGAAGTCCATGGCAAGGAATACAAGATTGCGGCCTTTGCGGACGACATTTTGCTTTTCCTATCAGCGCCATTGACGTCCCTACCAAACCTCATGCCAGTTCTCGAACAATTCAAATGTATATCTAACTTGAAAATGAACTACTCAAAATCGTTGGCATTTAATGTATCCTTACCGAACAATACAGTACGGTTATGCCAATCAAACTTTCCCTTTAAATGGAAAACAGATACCATCACTTATCTGGGGATTCAACTCCCCAGTAACCTAGATACTCTTTATGAAAAGAACTTTTTATCTGAGCTGAAAAATATACAACATGACCTACAAAAATGGGATGTCCCCACCCTGTCCTGGTTTCGAAGGGCCTCTGCTCTGAAAATGACAGTTCTCCCACGCATACTATAAAAAATGCAAATGGTACCAATACGCCTACCGCCAACTTATTTTGCAGCCTACAAGAAGATGTGTAGATCTTTCCTCTGGGGCAACAAAGCGGCAAGTATCGGGTGGGCGAAATTAGTGTTACCCAAATCCAAAGGCGGAATTGGCCTCCCGGATATACTATGTTACTACTGGGCGATACACATGACTAGGCTTGTAGACCAGAGGATTCATGCCGGTTACAAAGACTGGATAGACCTCGAACGACTAATTTCGGGGTGCGATCTTCGTCTACTCCCTTGGTTCTCCAAGAAACCTACAAGTCCACATCTACACTCACACCCCCTCATTGGGGCAACACTTCATGAATTCGATAGGGTATGTAAAACACATGCGCTGTCAACCACAGAATGCTCAATCACTCCAATAAAAGGAAACCCTGACTTTCCCCCAGGGCTAGCCAAGTCCTACCTAACACAAGAATGGCCATATACAGAGATGCTCGCGAAGCATTTCTTCCATAGGGGCAAGTTCGTGCGACAACAAGACCTAGCAGCATTGTCCAAAACCAAATCCTTTCCCTTTTTGCCCTACATGCAATTGAAACATTTTCTAGATGACCCGGGGAGAAGGGAAGAATTTACAAAAATACCCACCATGTTTGAAACCCTATGCTCAAGCTCAGCTCCCCAGAGTCATGTGATCTCAGCACTCTATGCTTCTATGTTTGGAGAGACCCGCTCCTTACTGCATGCAGACCATGCATTCTGGGGATCTGCGCTGGACAGGGAGTTGGAAGACACAGACTGGGATCACATCCACCTACTCATACACAAGGGGTCGCTCAATGTAAACGTACAGGAAAATGAGTGTGTGATTAAACCGAGATAGTACAAAACCCCAGAATTGCTTCATAGGATATTTCCAACAGTATCAGATAGATGCTGGAGATGTGAGAAGGAAACGGGCACCTTTCTCCATGTGTGGTGGACAAGCTTATTAATAGAGACTTACTGGAGGAAGGTGCATGAAGTGACAACTACCATTTCCTCCTTGCCTCTAGAATTTACGCCAGCGCAATATCTCCTTCACCTGTATAAAATCCCCCCCAAAAAATACTTTAAGTCGGTAGCCATGCATATGATTAACGCTGCTAGAATGTGTATTCCAAAAACTGGATACAACGCATCAACCGTATAGAGACAATGGAGGAGCTGATTCACACCTCACAGGATAGAATATCTAGCTTTTCAGCTGTCTGGGGAGCATGGCTCACCTTTAAAAATTCAAAACAATATCAAGTACTGATACAGAGTAGCGACTGATCCTTGGCAAAGAGATTATGTCAGTGTGACTGATGTCTAGTACAAAGACAGTGTTATGTTCTTCTTCATACCTGGAGCATCAGGTAGCTTTGGTTTATTAGGAAACTTCGCTAAAGGTAGATGGAGAGGGTAGCTGGTGGAACTTTCCGCCCCCTCTCTGTCTGGCAGCCTATCTCTATGCCACTCCCCCAAATGTTCATCCTACACCCCCTCTTCTCCCCCACACCTCTTCCCCCCCCCCCTCCCTCAAACATAGTCATGAGTGTGGGTTGACCTCCAAATAAACACTTTATTATGCGGGAGAAAGAATCAGTCCCATTCCCTAGCATTCATCTAGCATGAGCTATTCTTCTCCACAGATGTTACAGCTGTTTTGATCTGTTCAGCCATATGATATGTCTACTGTTGATTAATGTTTTCGCACTTTGTATGCGTACATTTAACTTGTATGCTGTTGAATTCATAAAATAAACTTTTATTGGAAAAAAAAAAACGTAAGGGGGCACTGATATAAAGGTTCCCCCTTATCCCTTATATCAGTAACCCCCCCTTACGTTGGTGTATTCACTCTGCAGAAGGTGGACTCTGGTCACCAGAGTGCCCCCCACTTCAGAGTTCCAGGTGTTCCCCTTTCCATCAGTCTGCAGGGGGAATTCTGCAGAACCTGATGTAAAGGGGAACTCTGATGTAAAAGGCAATGCTGCAGACCCTAATATAAGTGGAAACTCTGATGTAAAGGAGAATGCAGTGGACTCTGATAAAAGATGGTCTCTGGTAACCAGAGCCCCCCCCCCCCCCTTACATCAGAGTTCCCCTTTAGATCATGATCTGCAGAATTCCCCTTTACGTCAGAATTCCCTTGCACTGTAAGGGGGAATCCTGCAGACTTTGATGTAAGGAGGAACTCTGTGTTTTTGACATTTGTTTAACTTAAACACATTACTAATAGCACTAGCTACATGTTTATAGTGGAACTATTGATATTTGCATTGTTTAGCACAGAAAACTGGCATTTTAGGTACTTTTTGCAACATTAAAAACTTTGGCTCTGTCAGTAAATTTCATGATTTTTCCCAGTAAAAAATTGGTGCTGTTTGTAAATTTTGGCATCCTGTCAGTAAATTGCACTTCACAGGGGGTTGGCAACACTGAATCCTGGTAACCAACTACAAGAAACATCTTACCTCTGTGCTTGCAAACAAGGTTTTCTCCACCAAGTACTAAGTCATATTTTACATGGGGATCAAATACTTATTTTACTCACTGAACTACAACTCAATTTATAGCACTTGTTTTATGTGGTTTTTCTGGATTTTTGGGCCATATTCTGTCTCTATCATTCAAAATACACCTATGATAAAACATTAAAGATCCTTCATTTCTTTGTAAGTGGGCAAACTTACAAAATCTGCAGAGGATCAAAAAAAGATTTTCCCCACTGTATAATATTTGGGTGTTCTAAGTAATTTTCTAGCAAAAAATACAGATTTTTACTTCAAAACAACAAATGTAAAAAAAAGCCTGGTCTTAAAGTGGTTAAACCTTTGCAAACTCAGATGGAAATCATACCTCAGTCAGCACTATTCCCATGACTGCTTTATAAATATATTTATGATTATATTACAATAAAATGTAAACACCTTATTTCAAAAGAATATAAATAGAACTCAAACATTAAAGCTTAGTTGAAAGCAGAAATCAAAGAGGTGAAGTTCAGCATTGCAGGACGATGGATTCCACAACACATAAACTCTATCATGTACATGGAATGGATCCCAGAAGTTATCTTGATATTTATTTCTCTAATAAGGAGGACATGGTCTTTGCAGAGGATACTTTAAAATTTCCAATGGCGATGATTCACTATCAGCTCTGCACCGGTATGTACAGCATAGATTGATATTTTCAACAAAAAAGACTAATGTTGGTAATAAATCTAATGCCGCGTACACACGAGCGGACTTTTCAACCGGACTCGTCCGACGGACTTTTGACGGACTTTTGACAGACTTCAGACGGACTTTTTAACGAACGGACTTGCCTACACACGATCACACCAAAGTCCGATGGATTTGTACGTGGTGACGTACACCGGACTAAAGGAAGTTGATAGCCAGTAGCCAATAGCTGCCCTAGCGTTGGTTTTTGTCCATTGGACTAGCATACAGACGAGCGGATTTCTGGGTCCGGCGGAGTTACGACGTAAAGATTTGAAGCATGTTCCAAATCTAAAGTCCGTCAGATTTTCGACTAGAAAAGTCCGCTGAAGGTCCGATGAAGCCCACACACGATTGGATTGTCCGCCGGACTTGGTCCGTCCGACCAGTCCGGGCGAAAAGTCCGACCGTGTGTACGCGGCATAAGAGTATCACTCACTTAAGCAGCAGTCCCCATAGCTCTGACCTTACAGCTTCCTATTTCTGGTAGAGGGAGAATGCTTTATTTCTTACTCAAAAATCAAGCTGTTGCTATAGGAAAAAGTAAATACTGTACCTCACTATGGGCTCTTCCACATTTTGTTGTGTTACAACCTGCAATTGAAATTGATTTGATTGATATTTTATAACACTGAAGTACATGAAATTAAATTGAATTTGTAAATAAATAACAACGATCAACACAAAAAAATTGGTTTTCCTCTGGAGCAATCAATCGCCCTCTAATTTAGTATAATTGGTTGAATGAAGTCTACTTTTGGGTAATTAATGTTCCTGGAGTAAGCAAGTCCAGGATAAGAGTTTAGACCAGTACCAATCAAGGTTGGGTTCTAGAAATAATTTTTGGAAACTTCCCCAGTGGGTTTTAAAAAACATTTTATTGTGAAAAGCTGTCTTGGGTGTCACTTCCATGGGAGGCAAACAACAACTTCCAGATTAAGCCTCTGTCCATTTACTCCATCCAATGGCACAATGAAAGGATAGAGAACTCTAATGCCCCGTACACACGGTCGGACTTTGTTCGGACATTCCGACAACAAAATCCTAGGATTTTTTCCGACGGATGTTGGCTCAAACTTGTCTTGCATACACATGGTCACACAAAGTTGTCGGAAAATCCGATCGTTCTAAACGCGGTGACGTAAAACACGTACGTCGGGACTATAAACGGGGCAGTGGCCAATAGCTTTCATCTCTTTATTTATTCTGAGCATGCGTGGCACTTTGTCCGTCGGATTTGTGTACACACGATTGGAATTTCGACAACGGATTTTGTTGTCGGAAAATTTTATAGCCAGCTCTCCAACTTTGTGTGTCGGAAAATCCGATGGAAAATGTCCGATGGAGCCCACACACGGTCGGAATTTCCAACAACACGCTCCGATCGGACATTTTCCATCGGAAAATCCGACCGTGTGTAAGGGGCATTATTGAGGTGGAGAGGTCAACAGTGGCAGCCTGATCCAAAGAAGATTATTTTAAAACAGAATCATAAACTTGTACCACATTATGATGAGATGATAACAAATGATAATTTATTTCTTATGACTGTTTTATTTGGTGAATCACTCTTGTCATTACTTTTTATGTATTTGCTTGCAAAAGGTAAATTCACAAACATTATCATACTTGTTTTCTATCTTTAAGGCCCAGTTTACAATTGTACGACTTGTCATGCGACTTTGGACTCCAAAGTCACATGACAAGTTGCACCCCATGTTTTCCAATGAGTACTGTTCATATTTGTGCGACTTAAGACTCAGGACTCTTTTCCTTCCACTTTTAGGAGTGTCAGGCGTTTTTTTTTTTTTTTTAACAGATCAAAAAGGTCTCTCCATGTTATTCTATGTGTCCACATAGGCTTTTGGGAGCTTTTAGTGGCATAGGAGTTTTCAAGCTGCAAAAAACCCCAGGGCCAGCGTGTTCTTGAGCAGCAGTGTTACAGCTGTAAAAATGCCTGACGCGGCTAAAAGCATGTTAATGCTGTATACAGCGATAGGCCGCCTTAAGTGTTTTTAAGCTGTAGTAATTGGATTTGGGATTGGAAAATAGAAGAGGGCAGAGAAACGCTGCTAAAAGCTAACACAGCTAAATGCAGCTAAACACACCTAAATGGGCATTAACGCCAATGCAAAACGCTTCTAAAAGCGCGTTTTTCCTGGTGTCGGTACTGGCTTTGCAGCTCGTTTTTTTCACGCACTGTGTGCATGAGGCCTTAAAGTCACAGTTACTTTAAAGTAGTTCCTGTATTACTTTGGTCAGACTTTTATGCAACATGAGGGCCATTGACTTCAATGTAAACCCTCAAAAGTCACATGGAAGTCACACCTGAATCATATACATGTGTGCGCGACTTTGTAGAGCACAGGCAGTCACATGGTCAAAGCCAAAGTCGCAGCGAAGTCGCACTTGTCCAAAGTGGCATCAAAGTCGCATCAAGTCACACTGTAAAGTCACAGTAGAAATCACACAATTTTGAAGTCGCACAAGTGTGAATGGAGCCTAAATGATCAGAACAGATATAGAGCAAAGTTTCTCTGCAAATGGCCCTCTGACCCCTTTATACTCTCCTTACCCTCTCTCTCTCTCTCTCTCTCTCTCTCTCTCTCTCTCTCTCTCTCTCTCTCTCTCTCTCTCTCTCTCTCTCTCTCTCTCTCTCTCTCTCTCTCTCTCTCTCTCTCCCAGCTCCTTGCTAATCTGGTGCTTTCATATATGGAGGATAATGTGACATATAATGGTGGCTGGCCTAGCAATATATAGGGGACTGCACTGAACCATATTATATGTTGGCACTTCGAGCTGAGGGTACATTTTTGATTGACATCAGCCTTGGTTCCACCATTCACCATCTTTATTTTGTCTCTAAGTTTTTCCAAAAAATAGTCCTATTAAAATTCCAAGAGAAATGTATTATGGAACTGAACAGATGGCTACATGACCGTACCAGAGCATATGATTGGTCGCATACATCATCAGCTGAGTTAGAAGGAACGAGGTGATTTGTCCCCTTTCTGATTTTTGCATTTTAGGTTGCAGAAAATTGCTTCTTTAAAGGCAACTTCTATTGTTTTTGAGTATATTTAATTTATTAAATTGTTTAAAATACAAACTTTTTTTCATGTTTTTAGTCAGGTAACTTTGAAATATTTTATTTCAAAAGTTCAAATTTATGTTTTCATCCAGCAGATGGAGCTCTCAGCTCTTTATAATGTTTTTAATCAGGCTCTCCTTATCTACTGTGCTGAAAAAGCCTATTCATTTTGTTTAAAGTAGATGTCCAGTCAAATCTAAACTTAACCCTGCTCTCACCCTCATTCTAAACCCTATACTAACTACCCTGTAAAGGAAGGATGTCTATGCTTACCTATTCTGAGGGCCCTCCAGTCCGAACCGACTACGGATGCCCCATAGTAAGCCTATGGGCGAAGAGTAATCACCGCTCAAAGTCGGTCTCCACCTGTACCACCTCCACTGCACACTACCAGGTGCTGGCCCTGTCCATTACAGGCTTCACAGTAGAGGAAAAGGGTCTGTTCGGCGGCACATCTGATAAAATCACCTTAATTTAGACATATTCCAAATAGACACTCCACAATGTACAATTGAGGGAAAATAGCACTAGCTGGTGTGCCATTTTCCCTCGATTGTAGCTTGTGGAGTGTCTATTCGGAATATGTCTAAATTAAGGTGATTTTATCAGATGTGTGACCGAACAGACCCTTTTCCTCTACTGTGAAGCCCATAACGAACAGGGCCAGCACCTGGTAGTATGCAGTGGAGGTGGTACAGGTGGAGACCAACCTTGAGTGGTGATTACGCGCAGGCCCGGACTGGCCATAGGGCAGACCGGGCATTTGCTCGGTGGGCCGGGGCCGCCCGCTCCGTGGCCTGTTGATGATTAGGCCGCACAGCGAGAGGTAAGCGGCGCTCACGGCCTGGAGAAGGGTTGACACAGGCCGCGGCCGCTGCTCACCTACCACTATGCGGTAAAGCCTGTGTCATCTCCGGGCTCCGGGGCAACTACAAATGATGTTAGCAGCTGATTGGCTGAGCTGTGTGTGAGAGAGACTCACAGCTCAGCCAATCAGCCGCTAACGTCAACTGCTCGGACACTGCTCCTCCTCCTCCAGCCTCTCTACTCCTGTCTGCAGCGCCCACACTCCCTGTGTCTGCCCCGCCCATGCCCCTTGTGTCTGCCCCGCCCACGCCTCCTGTGTCTGCCCTGCCCACGCCCCTGTGTCTGCCCCGCCCACACATCCCTGGGGAGATGTGAAGGAAGATTTAACACAAGATTAAAAGCTGCAGGCAGCCTGCGCCTGAGCCTGATCCTCCATCCTGGGGTGAGTAAGGTCACCCTCTTTCCTGCCTCCCAGTGTATACATAAAACAAATTTAAGGGGTGCTTTGTGGACTCTGATGCAAGAGGGGGGCTTTGGTGTGCAGAGACCCCCTTACATCAGAGTTCCCCTTTACACCAGAGTCCACAGCATTCCCCCCCTAAATCAGGGTTCTCAGAACACCACTGTGTGGACTCTGATGTAAGGAAGCAGAGTAAAAGGGGGGGCATGATTGCAGGGACACTGTAATATAAAGGGGACTGCACTGTAAAGGGGCACTGTAATCGTTACAGTGCAGTCCCCTATATATTCATATCACAGTGTCCCTGCACATTACAGCGTGGAGGACCGACACAACCCCCTTCGGCTCCCTGGGCTGCTCAGTCTAAAATGCCCGGGCGTATTTTTTGTCCCAGTCTGGGCCTGATTATAACCTATAGGCTTACTATGGGGCATCCTTAGTTAGTTGTCCCTCCAATACACTGAAGCCGGCTTTGGGAGCCAATCATGTGATCAACCAGACCGTTTTCCTCTACTGTGAAGCCTATGGGTGATGTCACCACCCAGGCACTGCAGCCGTTGTCGGTGATCTCTCCTCTCCAAGGAAGCCGGCTGCTGAGAAGATCATGTGACCGGACCAGAGCACCTTCAGAATAGGTACTCTGGTACCTATTTCCTTTACAGGGTAGTTATTATAGGGTTTAGAATAAAGGTGGGAGCAGGTTGAAGTTTAGAGAGTATTTGATTGGACTTCTAATTCAATAGCTCAATCTGTAAATTATATATATAACTTAGATCAGCCATGCCCTGGATTTGAGCAGTTCCAGCTCTAATTTTTCTGATAGACATCAGCTTGGGTGTTCCCAATGCAGACAAAGGATTTCAACTGTGTTGAAGTCAATAGGGGTACATTTTTTGATGGTCACTTTTGGCCCTTTGATAAAGGAGGTGTATTAAAAAATCCCAGCAGGCTTGTGTTTTATAAGCAGCTGGTATTGGCCCATTAACATGTATAAGAGAAAAGTACAGAGATCTTGCACTTACTGTAATTGCTCATTAACCACTTGCTTACTGGGCACTTAAACCCCCTTCTTGCCCCGGCCAATTTTCAGCTTTCAGCGCTGTTGCACTTTGAATGACAATTGCGTAGTCATGCAACACTGTACCCATATGACATTTTTGTCATTTTTTCACACAAAAAGAGCTTTCTTTTGGTGGTATTTAATCACTACTAGGGTTTTTATGGATATTAAGTGGAACCCCGCACCCAAATTAAAAAAAGGAAAGGCGTGGGGCCCCCAGGCCCTATATACTCTGAACAGCAGAATACAGGCGGTGCAAACAAGACAGGGACTGTAGGTTTGTTGTTAAGTAGAATCTGTTTGTCATTTTGAACTGGTACATTTTTAAAAGTGTAGCTCCAGCCAAAAAATCTATTTTTAAGCTTTTTGGAAAACATAGGCAAGGGTTATTACCCCTGTAACATTTGTTTTGCTGTCTGTGCACCTCTTCAGAAGATTTCACCTCACTTTCTGTCCCAATGACAAATGTTTTTTGAAAATGTGTGGCTTTTAGTGAAACAAGGATTGGTGATAAAGCATCAGTGGAGAGGAGACACGTTTTTCCCATATTAACTCTTACAGGAGAAAATTTCCCTTCCTAGGGGTAGATTTCATCTCACTTCCTGTTGTCTCCTTCCGTTTGCAAGTAGGAGTCATTTGTAAGTTGGATGTTTAAAAGTAGGGGCCTGCCCTATATACTCTGCAGAAATTGGGGCCTTAGGTGTTGGTGTTGCCACAACACTGTAAGCCCTCACAGTTACTCTTAGGAACGGGCCCTACTGTGAAATAGTAGATCAAGAATTGTAATTACATGACATTGTTGAACAGTGGTAGTAAAATTGGGCCTTTGGTGGTGGTGGTGCTGGTGCCACAACACTGTAAGTCCTCACAGTTACTCTTGCTGGGCGCAGGAATGGGCCCTGCTGTGAAATATTAGATCAAGAATTGTAATTACATGTCCCTGTTGAACAGGGGCTGAAAATTTGGGCCTTGGGCACTGGTGCTGGTGCCACAACACTGCAACCCCTGACAGATACTATAGTTGGAGCGCAGGTATGAGACCTGCTGCAAAGTATTGCATCAAAAATTGTAACTACACGCACCTGTTAAACGGGCAGAAAAATTGGGCCTTAGCCACTGGTGGTGTTGCCCAGAACCAAAAATGTTCTTAAAAGCTATCATCAGCATGAAAATTGAAGAGGAAGAGGATTGTCACTCAGCATAACCGAATAGTCACTCAGCATCAGCATAGGCAGTCTTGAACAGATCTCACATAAAAAAAAAAAAAAATATTCGGTTACATCAGCATCATGTACTTGGTAGCTGGTGATCCAAGACTGATTAATTTTTATGAAGGCCAACCGATCGACCGATTCGGTGGATAGACGCACCCTGTGATCGGTTACAAAGCCTCCAGCAGCACTGAATGTGCGTTCCGAAAGAACGCTGGATGCAGGACAGGCCAGTAGCTCAATTGCATACTGTGCATGCTCTGGCCAGTGATCCATCCTCAAGACCCAGTAACCCAGAGGATTTTCGGTGGGAAAGGTGTCCAAGTCTGATCTTGCCCCTAGGTAATCCTGCACCATGTGAATCAGACACTGGCGATGGTTGCTGGAACCGATCATACCTTGGGGCTGTGGACTAAAAAATTGTCTGAACGCATCGGTCAGACGGCCACCTTCTCCACCGCTCCTTCTGTGACTGACCGAAGCCTCAGCAACACGTTGTCCAGGAGGACCAGGAAATTGTAACCTCCCCAGGCTCTGGAAACGCGTTGCACAAACCTTTCTGCAAGGCCTCCCGAAGATGTCTCATCCTCTGCTCCCTCTGTGACGGCAAGATAAGGTCCGCAACCTTACCCTTGTAACGTGGATCAAGGAGGGTTGCCAGCCAGTAATGATCCCTCCCCTTGATACAACGAATACGAGGACCCTTCCGCAGGTTTTGCAGGATCAGGGAGGCCATGCAGCGTAGTTTTGCTGAGGCATTCGGTCCAGAGTCCTCTGGGTCACTAAGGATGACATGATCCACAGCCACCTCCTCCCAGCCACGTACAAGTCCATGGGTTTCTTCGGACTGTAAATGATCCCTTGAAGACTGCTGCTGATGCTGAGTGCCAGGCTCCACCTCCATGCTGACACAATCCTCCTCCTCCTCCCCCCCCCCCCTTGTCCTCTTCCTGTGTGATCGGCGGGCATGCAGGAACACTGGATAAAGGGGGCCTTGAGAGGTAAGGAAGTCCTCCTCTTCCTGCCTCTGTTCTGCCTCAAGTGCCCTGTCCATTATTCCACGCAGTGTGTGCTCCAACAGGTGGACAAGGGGGGCAGTATCACTGATGCATGCACTGTCACTGCTCACCATTCTTGTGGCCTCCTCAAATGGTGACAGGACAGTGCATGCATCCCTGATCATGGCCCAATGACGTGGGGAAAAAAAACAAGCTCCCCTGACACTGTCCTGGTGCCATAGTCACACAGGTACTCATTGATGGCCCTCTGCTGCGTGTGCAGCCGCTGCAGCATCGCCAACATTGAGTTCCACCTGGTGGGCATGTCACAGATTAGGCAGTTCTTGGGCAGGTTAAATTCCTTTTGGAGGTCTGCCAGCCGAGCACTGGCATTATATGACCGGCACAAATGCACACAGACTTTCCTGGCCTGCCTCAGGACATCCTGTAAGCCCGGGTATATGCCCAAGAACTGCTGCACCACCAAGTTAAGGACGTGAGCCAAACAGGGCACATGAGTAATTTGTCCCTGTCGGAGGGCGGAGAGGAGGTTGGTGCCATTGTCGCAAACCACCATTCCTGCCTTAAGTTGGCAGGGCGTCAACCACCTTTGAACCTGCCCCTGCAGAGCTGACAGAACCTCTGCCCCAGTGTGGCTCCTGTCCCCCAAGCACACCAGCTCAAGCACCGCATGGCATCTTTTGGCCTGCGTACTTGCGTAGCCCCTTGAATGCCTACGGAGCACCGCTGGTTCCGAGGACAAAGCACAGGAAGAGGCCATGGAGGAAGAAGAAGAGGAGGGGGTAGAGATGAGAGGTGTGTCAGAATCACCAGTAGTGGCATTTTGGAGGCGTGGTGGCGGAACAACCTCCAACACTACTGCATCTTGTCCTGCATCCTTCCCAGCTGCCAGCAGAGTCACCCAATGCGCCATGAAACTTAGGTAATGTCCCTGTCCATGCCTGCTGGACCATGAGTCAGCGGGAATATGCACCTTACCGCTGACCGCCCTGTCCAGCGAGGCCAAGACATTGCCTTCCACATGCTGGTAGAGAGCCGGAATTGCCTTCCGTGAGAAAACCTGCCACTGAGGAACCGCACATTCCACAAACTCACGGAAGGGGCACGGCAGAGTCTACCAACTGAAAAGGTAGCAGTTGAATTGCTAGCAATTTTGCCAAACTAGCATTCAACCGCTGGCCATGTGGATGACAAGGAGCGAATTTCTTTCTGCGGTGCAGCAGCTGGGCAGGGAAATTTGCCTGGTACAATCTGACGTTGGTGTACTGATAGCAGATTGCCCGCAAGTACTGTGACATATCTAATTCTACACCTTCATTCCTTTCAGTGCAGGTCTCAGAGAGGACTGAAGGTATAGTGGGGTTGGAGATCCCAGCTGATGAGGAGCAAGGAGAGGTCCTCTTTGTTCTTTGGTGTGGGTCTTTTAGGTACGCTTGCCAACGAACTGCATGGCAGGTCAACATATGTCTAGTCAAGCATGTGGTGCCCAAGCGGGAGATGTTTTGGCCACGCGAGATACGCTTGAGACATATGTTGCAAGTAGCAGTGGTGCGACCTGATGCACTTGTCTCAAAAAAGGCCCACACCAAAGAACTTTTGGAATAACGTGCAGAGACAGCAGCACCCTGCACATGCGGATCTCTGCGGTGTGATGCAGTCAGTGTGCTGCCCTTAGGCTGGCCCCTGGAGGGCATCCTGCCTCATTGGTGATGTGCCTCCTCCTCCTCCTCTCTCCTATCAGGCACCCACGTTGAGTCAGTGACCTCATCATCCCCTCCCTCCCCATCACTGGAGCAAACCTGGCAGTATGCTGCAGCAGGGGGAACATGACTGCCAGATTGCTGTCCTTCTTGGGCACCCCCTCTGTCCGTGCTCACGTTACTGCCTTCATCTAGGTCAGTATCATCATCAGAGCCTTCAAAACGCTGGGCATCCTTCTGGAGCATGTACCCAACACTGTGGTCAAACATTTCGAGGGACTCCTCAGGAGGACATGGTGGGGCTAGGGAAGGAGTCACTGATGCCATTGAGCCGAGGGAAGAGGCCGCGTTGGCAGCTGCTTTGCCAAAGTACCCTGAGCCTGGGTGAGAGAGGATGAGGAGGATGAGGACGGCTTGGTCATCCACTCGACCAAGTCTTCCGCATGTTGCGGCTCAACACGGCCAGCTGCCGAAAAAAAGGCCAAGCGTGTCCCATGGCCATGTGCTGATGGGGATGCACCGTGTCCACTACCAGCACTGTTGCCTCTAGACACGGAGCCTGCTTGCCCTCTTTTATTGGCTTGTGACTGTCTGCCTCTCCTTGTTGGCCTTCCAGACATACTATTGGCCTGCAGTGAGCTGCACAAAACTGGGATATATATATATATATATATATATATATATATATATATATATATATATATATATATATATATATATATATATATACCAATTATACTGCAGCTAGCAGAATCAACTGCCTGCCTGTAGTATTATTAGTATGATAACACCTGCACTTGTCTTCAGGTAGCTATACTGTAGGTGAGACTGTGCGGGGTACACAGTACATTAACTGGAAATACTTTCAATGAGCCTACACAAACACCTGGCTGCAGGTAGCTTTACTGTAGGTGAGACTGTGCAGGGTACACAGTACAGTAGCTGGAAATACTTCAATGAGCCTACACAAGCACCTGGCTGCAGGTAGCTATACTGTAGGTGAGACTGTGCAGGGTACACAGTACAGTAGCTGGAAATACTTCAATGAGCCTACACAAGCACCTGGCTGCAGGTAGCTATACTGTAGGTGAGACTGTGCAGGGTACACAGTACACTAGCTGGAAATACTTCAATGAGCCTACACAAGCACCTGGCTGCAGGTTGCTATACTGTAGGTGAGACTGTGCAGGGTACACAGTACAGTAGCTGGAAATACTGCAAAAACACCTTCCTGCCTGTCAGTATATTAGGAAGAGAAGAACAGTATCTAGCTAAACTGAATACAGTGTATGTGTGTGTGTGTATATATATATATATATATATATATATATATATATATATATATACACAATACACTGTAACTGCAGCTAACTGACTCGACCTGCCTACTCTATCTAACTTAAATCAAATGACACTGTCTCTCTCTCTATGTAAAAAGTAAAATGTGAATATCGCGCTGTCATGAAAATGTGAGCAGCTAGCACAAACAAGTAATCTAAACCTGTAAATAATATGGTGTAAAGGGAAGTGCAGCGCTAAAAAATGAGTGATAAATAACATTGGTTCATATCATACAATGTAGGTACATAAATCCAGGTATGCATTAACATAATTGATAGGCATACATTGTGATCATAACTCACAAATAATATTATGTGACACACTATTAAAAAATAAGTCAGTGAAAAAATCCTTAAAGATATGTATATATCTGACACCAAGAAGTGTGGAAAGGCAATGTAATGTTGATAGAAGGTCCACCACCATTTTTATAAAGGGGGGGCTTACCTGAACAATTGGACACAGATGGGTATACACCCACTGTGTCAATCAGGCTTGTAAAGGTGAGGATCCTTCAAGATATTTGAAGGAACTTATCAAGATGACCAGGATACTTTTGGGGAATGTATATGACAAGAAGGGCAAATCCAATCAGATATCCAAAGAATATGTGGAAAAAATGTGAGAACACATAGCGTGATACTGTATAAAAGGCTTTAAAGCATATTTATTGAAGGTAAAAAACTCACATTTATGGAGATTAAAAACAGCGCTGAGTACTTGAATAATATGGCAGTGTCAGTAGTGTCAGCAATCCGTCCTGATGCGTTTCGTCCTACCGGACATCATCTGGCGTGCCTCACCACTCTGTACACTGCCTCTTATATATGGTAAGTGACCCCCATGTTAGAATGTGGCTCCAATCGGTAACGCCGTTAGTGGGAAGCTACTTCCGGGTATATAAAAGGTGGTGCTGACCGCGTGCGTTGCACGCCTCTCTTGGGTGGATGTGTTGGAACGCACGCATGTGCGTCGCCATAGCAACATCTCACGCTCCAAACCTCGCTCCAAAAGCATACGTCCGAACCCATCAACGTAGGCCGATACCGCAGCGCCAGACAAGAAAGCGTCACGGCGCTGTGTTTCAGGCCTCGCTCCTGATAGAGGATGGAACGCACCAAAGGAGGAAGTGAAAGTATACGTTAGTTATATGTATTAACGCAGAGTCTAGATAAAGCCTACGTACGTAACGAAAAAGAAAAACACCGTCATATAACGAAAGATGGGCGTATATTAAAAATAAACTATATAAAATCAAAAATTATTAAAATATTAAAATTAAGTCTCGCCCTTGCATACAGATATGTGACATGAATTTGTGCATTCAAGCTCTATCCTTTATAGTCTGAACGCGGAATGAATAAATTGGTATACCATAGTATAAACGGTACCTGTAGGGGGGTGTTAATCCACATATATCCAGTAGGTCTCTAGTTGGGATACGCCACGGTTAAAGCCCCTCCACGCCAAGGAGGGACATATCTATCGATAATAAGAAATTGTGATCCAGAGGGATCTCGATTGTGATGCTGTCTGTAATGTCTGGGGACAGTATGTTTGGATCACAATTTCTTATTATCGATAGATATGTCCCTACTTGGTGTAGAGGGGCTTTAACCCGTGGCGTATCCCAACTAGAGACATACTGGATATATGAAATCCAGTCCCATACGCCATTGGGGCTCAATGTCGAGTGGGACATTAACGCCTTCATTAATCAATCCTAAACTGCTATGCCTTCTTCTGTCTGTCCCTCCCTTCCGTACTATTATATAATTCTAATGCTTGGTCGAGATGATATCTATTAGATTGGGATATGTATTAGTCACCTATATAATTGATTTCTGTTACCCTAGACCCCTATGTGGGACCGTGGCTCCTTATCGGTTTATTTTTCCTTCCTTTATGTACTATATTGGTGGATTAACACCCCCCTACAGGTACCGTTTATACTATGGTATACCAATTTATACATTCCGCGTTTAGGCTATAAAGGATAGAGCTTGAATGCACAAATTCATGTCACATATCTGTATGCAAGGGCCAGACTTAATTTTAATAATTTTTGATTTTATATAGTTTATTTTCAATATACGCCCATCTTTTGTTATATGACGGTGTTTTTCTTTTTCGTTACGTACGTAGGCTTTATCTAGACTCTGCGTTAATACATATAACTAAGGTTATATCGTATACTTTCACTTCCTCCTTTGGTGCGTTCCATCCTCTATCCAGAGCGAGGCCTGAAACACAGCGCTGTGACGTCATAACGCTTTTTTGTCTGGCGCTGCGCTATCGGCCTACGTTGATGGGTTCGGACGTATGCTTTCGGAGTGAGGTTTGGAGCGTGAGATGTTGCTATGGCGACGCACATGCGTGCATTCCAACACATCCACCCAAGAGAGGCGTGCAACGCACGTGATCAGTGCCATCTTTTATATACCCGGAAGTAGCTTCCCACTAACGGCGTTACCGATTGGAGCCACATTCTAACACAGGGGTCACTTACCATATATAAGAGGCAGTGTACAGAGTGGTGAGGCACCCCAGATGATGTCTGGTTGGACGAAACGGATTGCTGACACTACTGACACTGTCATATTATTCAAGTACTCAGCACTGTTTTTAATCTCCATAAATGAGAGTTTTTTACCTTCAATAAATATGCTTTAAAGCCTTTCATACAGTATCACGCTATGTGTTCTCACATTTTTTCCACATATTCTTTGGATATCTGATTTGCCCTTCTTGCCATATACATTCCCCACAAGTATCCTGGTCACCTTGATAAGTTCCTTCAAATATCTTCAAGGATCCTCACCTTTACAAGCCTGATTGACACAGTGGGTGTATACCCATCTGTGTCCAATCGTTCCGGTAAGCCCCCCCTTTATAAAAACGGTGGTGGACCTTCTATCAACACTACATTGCCTTTCCACACTTCTTGGTGTCAGATATATACATATCTTTAAGGATTTTTTCACTGACTTATTTTTTAATAGTGTGTCACATAATATTATTTGTGAGTTATGATCACAATGTATGCCTATCAATTATGTTAATGCATACCTTCTGGATTTATGTCTCTCTCTCTATCTCTCTATCTGAACGCCGGGACACACTACACAGGGCCGCCGTGCAGGCAGCCTTATATAGTGTGGGGTGTGTACTAAACCCCCTGAGCCATAATTGGCCAAAGCCTCCTTGGCTTTGGCCAATTACAGCTCTCTGTTCAGACGGCACTGTGATTGGCCAAGCATGCGGGTCATAGTGAATGCTTGGCCAATCATCACCCAGCAATGCACTGGGATGCCACAGTGAATTATGAGCCGTGACGCGCCACTCAAATTTGGCACGAACGGCCCATATCGTTCGTAATTCACCGAACACATGATGTCTAAGTCAAACATGGATTTGACTCGAACACGAAGCTCATCCCTAATGGGCACTTACTGGTAGGCACTGGTAGGCGACACTGATAGGTGGCACTGATGGGCACTGGTAGGCGACACTGATAAGTGGCACTGATGAGGAAGCACTGATGGTCACTGTTTGGCAGCACTGATGGGCACTGTTGGGACTGCATTGATAATCAGTACACTGATAATCAGTGCCCTTATTATCAGTGTTGATGTCCCTTTAACACAATCCGGTTATTGGCCTCCTTCCTCTCTCCTAGCGCTGTCAGTGTGAGGAAAGAAACACAGATAACCGGGTTGTGTTTACATCTGTGATCAGCTGTCATTGGACACAGCTGATCATGTGGTAAAGGACCGCTGTTATTGGCCCTTTACCCCAAACTACCTGAACTTGAGGGAGAGAAGAGGACTGATTTACAGTCGCCTTTGGATCGATAACTCCTCATTTGGGACCTGAAAATTTGGAGGTTTAGAGAGATATTTGGGTGGGAAAGAACTTCCATCCCTCAGTAGAGAGTAGAGAAGAACACAACTAAATGAGCAATGTGGGCTAGCGTGTGGCTGAGACAAGGTTGCTGAACTCTGATGATCTTCTGTTTGGGACCCCTTAGGCATCCGGGAGATTTCAAACACCCTGTTAAAGGAGAAGTGTGACTGGCAGTGAGCCAAGCGTTTTGTACCAACAATTGATCGACTATTTTTGCTTCTGGAGGACAAGCTGTTTTTTCTATTGCCCTGTTTTTGACCGTAAAAGCTTTTTCTAAGGTGCTTGGCTGATGATCTCCGGCTCCAATATCACAGTGTATATATAATAAACTACTTTTTATAAATATCATGACAAATAAATTACTTTAAATATTAATTAGATATACACATTGTAGAAACTAAAAAGTAAATGTTTACATTATCACAAAAGGTGACTTTCTTTAGTTATACTTTTTCGATCCTATAATGTGTTTATATAATAATCATTTGTTATTACTATATTTAGCTAAAGCTTTAGGTTACTGTTTTTTGTTTAGCATAGGTTTAACTGGATGACATATTTTTTTTCAACATTATAAACTGCATAACTATGTCAAGGAACAGAAATGAGGGTGAATACAAGATGCAATAGGCCAGGCTTAGTCTTATCTATACCTGTTTGCCAATGCTGTGTCTTAGACAACCTTAGCACAGCTGTGTTTACAAAATGATATGCAAATCTGCGGCCGCTCGGAGAGGTCACATATTTGTGTGCTGTCAGTGCAAATGAGTTAAAAAGCCAGCTAGGAAATGCACCACTATGCAAACAGTGTAGCCAAAGGAGCTGATTGTAGATACATATAAACCCAACTATTGGATTAGTTAAAGGCTAAGTTCACCTCATTGCATGCATTGTGATAGTACATAGCCCCAAGAGCTGTGCAGTGAATACTCCAAGTGTGGGGTCTGTTACACAGGCTGGTGTGAGTGGTCATAATATACTGTATAAGTGCAGCAGTGATTGGGGGAAGGGTGTTAGGGTGATGTGAGCTAGTTCATCTTTTCATAAAAAAATTAGAAACCAAGCTAAATTTTTTGGTTTTCACTTGTTAGAGCCTCAAAATTATTACATATAACTTCTCAATGAATTATACCAATCAACCTCTGGATAAACCTTTTAATAAAGAAAACTAAAAGACTCTGAGAATTTGCACAGAGTTTGAATGGTTGTTTGAACTTCAGAACAATGGGTTGTAATGGTACATAAACAGATAAGACCTGCACCCAGAAAGAAGTAAACTTTTTTTAAAACTGAAACTGTTCCATATTTACAAGGCTTTCAGAAATTACAAGTATTACTGCTGCCAAGCTAGTGAAAAACAAACCTAAACCTTTCTATTCAGCTGACCAAGAGTCAACACTCTTAAATTTGATGATGGTGTCCTCTATTCCAAACAAATATACAAATAAAGTGAAAAAGTCACGCTAATCAATGAAATTTGCAAAAAATGAAAAGCAAATATATCTAATGTGAATAACACACAACCCGTGTCATGAACACATATTAATACATATGGCGTCTATCTAGCAGCCCATCCCGTGATTAAACATCAAATGTGCAGGTGAAAAATTAAGTAGAAAATGAAGTAATAATAAAAATCCAAAGTTCATAGGAATCAGTCCAAAAAAAAACCACAATAGGTTTAAGTGAACATCAGAAGTTCAAACATTGAGGGTGAGTCCACAGTGATGAATGGTGAAAATTCACATCAAGGTGACTAGTGAAATATAGGAATCTCCTCCTCCACCAAAAAGTACTGCTGCTTACCAGAAGGTATTGGTCCCTTGTTACAGGGGACCACACCAGGCGAATGGCTGCAACCCCAGCCCGGGATATCACTGGCAAGCCCTGGTGCTCTCTGGTACACTGCCAGCTCTGTGTCCATCCATCCGCTGCCACTGTGATCCGCTCCCCGCCTCACATCAAAGGGTCTCGGTCCCAGATAGTTGCAGTCACGTCTCCGGTGTCCGCACTCCACAAGTCAGTGTCAGTGAGCCTGCCGGGAAACTCGAAGTGACGTGGCAGTACCAAAAAAGCACCGCCCGAAAAAGCACTGTCCTCTATTGTTCAACTTAAAGTGAAAATAAACCCAACTATCATTTTCAGCCAAGGAAGCTGTCATCTTGGTCTTTGTTTACTCTCCAACTGCCATTAAGCTGCACATGTGATCATTTGATTGGATGGTTTATCGGGTTGAGGTCAGAACTCTGTGCAGGCCAGTCAAGTTCCTCCACCCCAAACGTTCTCATCCATGTTTTTATGGACCTTGCTTTGTGCACTGGTCCAACTCCTTGGGTGGAGAGGGGATGGTGTGGGCTTGCTTTTCAGGGGTCGGGCTTGGCCCCTTAGTTCCAGTGAGGGGAACTCTTAAGGCATCAGCATACCAAGACATTTTGTACAATTTCATGCTCCCAACTTTGAGGGAACAGTTTGAGCATGGCCCCTTCCTGTTCCAACATGACTGCACACCAATGCACAAGGCAAGGCTCATAAAGACATGGATGAGCAAATTTGGGATGGAGGAACTTGACTGACCAGCACAGAGTCCTGACCTCAACCCAATGGATCACCTTAGGGATGAATTAGAGCAGAGATTGCGAACCAGGCCTTCTCGTCCAACATCAGTGCCTGACCTAACAAATGCACTTCTGGAAGAATGGTTAAACATTCCCATAGACACACTCCCAAACCTTGTGGACAGCCTTCCCAGAAGAGTTGAAGGAAGCTGTTATAGCTTCAAAGGGGGGGGGCAACTCAATATTGAACCCTACGGACTAAGACAGGGATGCCATTAAAGTTCATGCACATGTAAAGGCAGGCGTCCTGATATTTTTGGTAATATAGTGTATATACTCAGGTACATGTGCAAAATTCCTATTGCTGATATACCTTTTTGTACATTGGATGTATGTACTGTTAATAACCTTTTCTTATATAAAGCTTGTATTATTTCCATACAGATGTGCATCTTTATACTTATGCAAGAGGAAAAGGAAAAAAAGCGCCAAGCAGGCATCGTGAAGCACAATTTGTTAAAGTATAAAAAATGATATAAACAGCAATGACACTCACAAGCGGGTGTGGTGGGGGATGAAGTTTGCAGTGGATGGGAAGTCCAAGTGTGAACCGGGAGCTATGGTCTTTATCCATTGTAGGAAGAAGGCAAGCTGTATAGATGGAGCGAGATCAGCCTGAGATCTGTCCAGATGGAGTCGGCGTTGTCCTGCCCTGTATAGCCGGGATGGTTCGTCTGGTATTCGGATATCCGTCCAAAGTATGTATCTCCAGTGGGAGTGTAGAGAGGAGCTGCCAGTCCGTCTGCCATGAGAACCAATGGGAACGCATTTCGGAAGCAAACCACACAGGGGCGGACTGACCATCGGGCAGTTCGGACGCTGACCGAGGGCCCGTGGCCAGTAGGGGGCCCCATGGCAGCTTCCACTTCGGGACCCGATCTACCCGTCAGCTAGCTGTGATTGACGGGCTGATCGGGTCTCTGCTCACTGCTAAGAGACTGCAGTGTATACACACACCTCGTGATGCGCTCCTCCTCCTCCCCGCCGGCCCCTCCTTCCCTCCCGTCCACCCCAGGTGCTTGTATCTGTCATCACCTCAGACGGACAGAAAAGAGGAGGGGCCGGCGAGGAGGAGGAGGAGCGCATCACGAGAGGTCTGTATACAGCCGCTTCCCGCGCTACTCTGCATGTAGGAAGGAAAGTGCAGCAGCTTGTACCACGTGCTGCTATTAGAAAGTTGCTGCACAGCTTCCCACCCACAGTGTCCCCCTGTGCCCCCCACCTCCCCACAGTGTCCCCCACCTCCCCACAGTGTCCCCCTGTGCCCCCCACCTCCCCACAGTGTCCTCCTGTGCCCCCCACCTCCCCACAGTGTCCCCCTGTGCCCCCCACCTCCCCACAGTGTCCCCCACCTCCCCACAGTGTCCCCCTGTGCCCCCCACCTCCCCACAGTGTCCTCCTGTGCCCCCACCTCCCCACAGTGTCCCCCTGTGCCCCCCACCTCCCCACAGTGTCCCCCTGTGCCCCCCACCTCCCCACAGTGTCCTCCTGTGCCCCCCACCTCCCCACAGTGTCCTCCTGTGCCCCCCACCTCCCCACAGTGCCCCCCTGTGTGCCCCCCACCTCCCCACAGTGACCCCCACCTCCCCACAGTGTCCCCCTGTGCCCCCACAGTGTCCCCCTGTGCCCCCCACCTATCCACAGTGTCCTCCTGTGCCCCCCACCTCCCCACAGTGCCCCCTGTGCCCTCCACCCCCCACAGTGACCCCCTGTGCCCCCCACATCCCCACAGTGACCCCCACCTCCCCACAGTGTCCCCCTGTGCCCCACAGTGACCCCCACCTCCCCACAGTGTCCCCCTGTGCCCCCCACCTCCCCACAGTGACCCCCTGTGCCCCCACCTCCCCACAGTGCCCCCTGTGCTCCCCACAGTGCCCTCCACCTCCCCACAGTGTCCCCCTGTACCCCCCACCTCCCCACAGTGTCCTCCTGTGCCCCCCACCTCCCCACAGTGCCCCCCTGTGTGCCCTCCACCCCCACAGTGACCCCCTGTGCCCCCCACCTCCCCACAGTGACCCCCACCTCCCCACAGTGTCCCCCTGTGCCCCCCACCTCCCCACAGTATCCTCCTGTGCCCCCCACCTCCCCACAGTGTCCCCCTGTGCCCCCCACCTCCCCACAGTGTCCCCCACCTCCCCACAGTGTTCCCCTGTGCCCCCCACCTCCCCACAGTGTCCTCCTGTGCCCCCCACCTCCCCACAGTGTCCCCCTGTGCCCCCCACCTCCCCACAGTGTCCCCCTGTGCCCCCCCACCTCCCCACAGTGTCCTCCTGTGCCCCCCACCTCCCCACAGTGTCCTCCTGTGCCCCCCACCTTCCCACAGTGCCCCCTGTGTGCCCCCCACCTCCCCACAGTGTCCCCCTGTGCCCCCACAGTGTCCCCCTGTGCCCCCCAGCTCCCCACAGTGTCCTCCTGTGCCCCCCACCTCCCCACAGTGCCCCCTGTGCCCTCCACCCCCCACAGTGACCCCCTGTGCCCCCCACCTCCCCACAGTGACCCCCACCTCCCCACAGTGTCCCCCTGTGCCCCACAGTGACCCCCACCTCCACACAGTGTCCCCCTGTGCCCCCCACCTCCCCACAGTGACCCCCTGTGCCCCCACCTCCCCACAGTGCCCCCTGTGGTCCCCACAGTGCCCTCCACCTCCCCACAGTGTCCCCCTGTACCCCCCACCTCCCCACAGTGTCCTCCTGTGCCCCTCACCTCCCCACAGTGCCCCCCTGTGTGCCCTCCACCCCCACAGTGACCCCTGTGCCCCCCACCTCCCCACAGTGACCCCCACCTCCCCACAGTGTCCCCCTGTGCCCCCCCATCTCCCCACAGTGACCCCCACCTCCCCACAGTGTCCCCCTGTGCCCCCCACCTCCCCACAGTGCCCCCCACCTCCCCACAGTGACCCCCTGTGCCCCCCACCTCCCCACAGTGATCCCCTGTGCCCCCCACCTCCCCACAGTGTCCCCATGTGCCCCCCACCTCCCCACAGTGCCCCCTTGTGCCCCCCACCTCCCCCCTCCCCACAGTGCCCCCCTGTGCCCCCCACCTCCCCACAGTGTCCCCCTGTGCCCCCCCACCTCCCCACAGTGTCCCCATGTGCCCCCCACAGTGCCCCCTTGTGCCCCCCACCTCCCCCCTCCCCACAGTGCCCCCCTGTGCCCTCCACCTCCCCACAGTGTCCCCCTGTGCCCCCCTACCTTCCCACAGTGTCCCCCTGTGCCCTCCACCTCCCCACAGTGTCCCCCTGTGCACTCCACCTCCCCACAGTGCCCCCCTGTGCCCTCCACCCCCCCACAGTGTCCCCCTGTGCCCTCCACCTCCCCACAGTGTCCCCCTGTGCCCCCACCTCCCCACAGTGTCCCCCTGTGCCCCCCACAGTGCCCCCCTGTGCCCTCCACCTCCCCCCTCCCCACAGTGCCCCCCTGTGCCCTCCACCCCCCCCACAGTGCCCCCCTGTGCCCTCACCTCCCCACAGTGCCCCCCTGTGCCCTCCACCCCCCCAGTGTCCCCCTGTGCCCTCCACCTCCCCACAGTGTCCCCCTGTGCCCCCACCTCCCCACAGTGTCCCCCTGTGCCCCCCACCTCCCCACAGTGCCCCCCTGTGCCCTCCACCTCCCCCCCACAGTGCCCTCCACCCCTCCACAGTGTCCCCCTGTGCCCCCCACCTCCCCACAGTGTCCCCCTGTGCCCTCCACCTCCCCACAGTATCTCCCTGTGCCCTTCACCCCCCACAGTGTCCCCCTGTGTTTTCCATCCCCCCCCATGGTGTCTCCCTGTGCCACTCACACACAGTGTCCCCCTGTGCCCTCCACCCACCTACAGTGTCCCCCTGTGCCCTCCAACCCCCCCCCATGGTGTCTCCCTGTGTCCTCCACCCCCACTGTGTCGCCTTCCGCCCTGATGGCTACCCTGAAAGACACTGTGTTAAGTCTGGAGGATCCCAGTGCTCTACTGTGTGCCCTGTGTTTTGGTTTGTGCCCTGCTATTTGCCGTACTGCGTGCCCCATGGCCTGTGATGTGCCCTGCTAGTGTACCCCCTTATGTGCCCTACTCTGTGCCCCTTGCCCTGTGATGTGCCTTGTGATGTGCCCTGCTGTGTACTGCCTGTTGTGCTCTACTGTGTGCCCTGTAATGTGCTCTGTGTGCCCCATGCCCTGGGATGTGTGCCCTGATGTGTACCGCCTGTGTCCTGTTCCCAAGGATGTGCCCTACTGTGTGCCCTGCTGTGTGCCCTACTATTTGCCACATGCCCTGTGATGTGCAGCACGTTCCCTGCTGTGTATCTCCTGATGTGCTCTGTGATGTGCCCCGCTGTGTACTCACTGATGTGCCCTGTACCCTCTGTGATGCACCATGCTGTGCTCAATAATGTGCCCTGATGTGTACAGCATAATAAACCCTGCTGGGTGCCCCATTATGTGTCCTGTGATGTGCCCTACTGTGTGCCCCATGCCCTGTGCCCCATGATGTGCCCCGTGCTCTGCAGTGTGCCATGTGATGTGCCTTACTGTGTGCCCCATGTAAGTGGGGCTTTGTGTAGGTGCGGCTTGCATGTGGGCGGAGACACAGAGGGCCCCATGATCTTCTATTGCCCGGGGGCCCCATGAGTTGTCAGTCCGCCCCTGAAACCACACTACCTTCAACAGCCTCTTTTTTTATTATTGACATTTATTCCTATACCTCCGGGAATAAGACTTTTTTTGGCTGTTTATTTTAATCAGTTGCTTAATTATATCCTATGACCATGGGATTGGCACAGAGATAGCGCTGTAGTGTATTGAGTTTTGTGGTTTTATCTTTATACTTATGGTTAATGGTATATGCTGATAAATTTACCAAGGCGCTGTCACTTTAAAAGCATGAATATTTGCCTTGGACTGCTTGCTGTTTATCAAGTACCAGAATTTTGGGCAGTTGTTTGTACTATTAATCTTTATCCACAGCGCTGTCCTTCTCATTCTAATATTATCTCATCATATATGTATTTGTGCATTAATTACAAAATTAATGAAATTGGTATAATAATTTATTATTTCTTGTTATATCCGTTTCATTAATTTTGTATTTAATGCACAAATGCATACAGTATATGATGAGATCATGTACGGTACTATTGCTGTGATAACATTAGCATGACAAGGAAAGCCCTGTGGATAGAGATTAATAATGGTATATGCTGGTTGCAGTAGTTCCTTTGCTCCTAATTCCTTTGTTTAGATTTCTGTTTAATTTCTGAGTAAGGGAGTCCCCACTGTTCACAGAGGCCCTACCCTGGGTGGAGACACTGCCAACTTTATTATCAAACTCGCACTTCCACTTACCAATGATTCTGGTTCTCTTATTTTCCTAGGGGTTTAGTGCAATATCTTGTTTGGGATTGCTATTTCCCATATACCCCTCCCCCCCAAAAAAAAAAGTGAACTACACTCCTTAAACTTTTAGTCAGGAAAATATGAAATATTGCATACACATACTTCATATTTACTAATAATATTTCTAGCCACATATAAAGCTCTCAGCTCCTTTAATACAGCTCAGTAGCTCAAGCAGAAATTTACTGCAGAACCAAATGAGTCAGGAGACAAGCATTTCATTCCGACAACAAAATCCATGGATTTTTTTCTGACGGATGTTGGCTCAAACTTGTCTTGCATACACACGGTCACACAAATCTTGTTGACAATTCTGAAGTCAAGAACGCGGTGACGTACAACATGTACGACAGCACTAGAAAAGGGAAGTTCAATACCAAGTGCGCCACCCTTTGGGCTCCTTCTGCTAATCTCGTGTTAGTAGAAGTTTGGTGAGAGACGATTCGCGCTTTTCAGCCTCTTGCTTTTCCGATCATTACTGCTCTTCAGTTTGTGGGTTCATATCTGGTTTTCAGTGCGTGTAGTCATTTCGCATTTGTTTTTCAGTGCGTATTTTATAGTACGTATTTGATTTTGCAGTGTGTTCTTGTCCGCTCGTTTCTGATTTTCAGCTCGCTCTTTTCAGGCCTTTCTGTTTTTCAGTGCTTTCTGTTAGTTTGTTCTGACCAGCCTACCGTTTTGAAGCCATGAGGACCCTCACCCCGGACCAGAGGGTTTTTAACTACCGGCTGGCCAGAGCCAGATGAGTGGTGGAGAATGCTGGATAATGGCCAGCCAGTTCCGCCTATTCCTTACAGCAATCAACATGGTGGAATATAAACTTAACCATATAATCCTTGCATGCTGCATTCTCCACAACTCTTTAAGGAGAAATTCAATGAACTATGTTGCCTCAGTTGAGCCTGAGGCTGCAAGCCTTCAGGTCTGGTATGGATTTTAAGGGGAACCCCCCCCCCGCCAAAATTTTTTTAAAAATTGGCGTGGGGTCCCCCCAAAAATCCATACCAGACCCTTATCCGAGCACGCAACCTGGCAGGCCGCAGGAAAATAGGGGGGATGAGAGAGCGCCCCCCCCTCCTGAACCGTACCAGGCCACATGCCCTCAACATTGGGAGGGTGCTTTGAGGTAGCCCCCCAAAGCACCTTGTCCTGATGTTGATGGGGAAAAGAGCCTCATCCCCACAACCCTTTCCTGGTGGTTATGGGGATCAGCGGGCGGGAGGAATATCGGAATCTGTAAGCCCCCTTTAACAAGGGGACCCCCAGATCCCGACCCCGCCCCCCTCTGTCAACACGGGGAAAGCCACAGGGAACTCCCGTGAATTCCCCATGCGTCAGAGGAGGGTGGGGTCACCGGGTGGCCCCGCCCTCCGTTATATAAGAAATGTCAGAAGAAGCGAAGCGTCACATGGCTCCCACTGAGGCAGATTGACGGAGCGGAGAAGAAGCCTGGAGGAAGATGCAGGACGAGAAGAGCAGAGGAAGAAGAAGATGGAGAAGAAGAAGATGGAGGAAGAAGAAGAACACTGAAAGAACACCAGAAGAAAGAAGATGGAAGAAGAAGCCGAAAGAAGAAGAAATTAATAAAGGACGTGTCAAAAACCATCTCTTGTCTTTTTTAACCTTTTTTGACACTTTTTTTGTGAAATGGTAGGGGTACATTTGTACCCCATTACCAATTCACACGGGGGGCCGGGATCTGTGGGTCCCCTTGTTAAAGGGGGCTTCCAGATTCTGATAAGCCCACCACCCGCAGACCCCCACAACCACCGGCCAAGGGTTGTGGGGATGCGGCCCTTCTCCCCATCAACATGGGGACAAGTTGCTTTGGGGGGCTACCTCAAAGCACCCTCCCAATGTTGAGGGCATGTGGCCTGGTATGGTTCAGGAGGGGGGGCGCTCTCTCATGCCCCCCTCTTTTCCTGCGGCCTGCCAGGTTGCATGCTCGGATAAGGGTCTGGTATGGATTTTTGGGGGGACCCCATGCCATTTTTTTAAATTTTGGCGCGGGGTTCCCCTTAATATCCATACCAGACCTGAAGGGCCTGGTATGGAATTTAGGGGGACCCCCATGCATTTGTATTGTGGTTCGGGGTTCCCCTGTGGGGAAATCCCATGCCGTTTTTATCAATGAACTTTTATGTGTATTGTCGGACGGACAATTCATTAACAGCCGCAAGTAGTTTTAAATTACTTTTTTTCCTTTGAAATGTCATTTTGTTGTCAGACTGTTCTAAACACGGGAAACATGCGCCCCTTTACAGGCATACTATAGACACCCCCCAGGTACGAAATTTAAAGGAATATTACACTTTTATTGTTTCACTTTAAGAATTATTAAAATCACTGCTCCCGCAAAAACGGTTGTTTTTAAAACTTTTTTTTGCATTGATACATGTCCCCTGGGGCAGGACCCAGGTCCCCAAACACTTTTTATGACAATAACTTGCATATAAGCCTTTAAAATGAGCACTTTTGATTATTCATGTTTGAGTCCCATAGACTTTAACAGTGTTCGCGTGTTCGAACAAATCTTTTGCCTGTTCGCAAGTTCTGCTGCGAACCGAACTGGGGGGTGTTCGGCTCATGCCTTCTTAGCACACAGATATTTGAGGCAAGAAATAGGAATATGAAACATTGCTTGGAGGTGTCGTACAATTGTCTGTTTTGGCAGAGTTTAAAGCTGAAGACATTATTTTTTCCCTTTACAAAGCTGGAATACTTACCTTTTTTGTTAAAGTATCACACATGTAGAGACCCCTAGTATCCACTGTAGCACCTGTGTGGGACACCCTAAAAAGCTTGTTCTGGTGTCCCACACTAGTGCTCCTGCGTCCAGATGTGTAAACAGCTTATGAATGTCCTCTCCTTACACTGAATCAAGTTTGCATTTCATTCTAGTTACAAACCCATCTAGACAACAATGTACTAAACTTCTTTTAAGACAAATAAGCATGGCCAAATGTAGTTAATCTGCATCTGCAAAAAACATCATATTAGTACGCGAACAATGTTTACTACAAACGATTACTGTGCCCACGAATCTGAGCAGCACAAACGTAAGAAGAAGAATAGGAACATACGACAAATACTTACTTTTTTGCAGCATTTTTGATTCTTCTGTACTGATCCTGCTCCCTCAATTTGAGGTCTGACCATCCTTTCCTCAGTTGATCCTTGGAGCGCCGTACCCCAATTCTTTGGCAGATTTTTCACAACTTTAGTCATGATCTTGGCCTTTCTCATGTTTGGGTTTGGGTACAGTCCATGCTTCCCGTCTTAGTCGGCCCTCTTGAAGATGTCCACCATCTCTATAAAGGCCATATTTGAGGCCTTAAATATCCTCCGGGATCGGGACATATGTGGCTCCGGGCTTTTGTCATTGCTGCTGCTGCTGTCTGCATGCACTTGTTGTCTCTCCGCCATGTGCTCTCCCACTGCACCGAAAGCCAAGGGGCGGGGAATAGACTAGAAAGAATGTCAGGGGTGGGCGGAGATTCACGCATGCGCAGTGTATAGAAAGCGTTGCACGCGTGTGTCATACGTACGATCTGTGAGTGGAGGAAGGAGTAGCAGAAGCGCAGATCGTTCTAACGAAGGTACAATTTTAACTTGGTGCATCAGTGGCCTATACTGCTTCTAGATTGAGGCCTATATTAGAAAATAATTAGGAGAGTTTAGCCTGACATTAGGGTTTGTCTTGTGTTGTGTCTTGCAGAGAAAATGGATCTATTCAATGATGAGGACTTTATTCCCATATTCATTGATATGTACAGGGAGCTGCCCTGTCTGTGGCAGGTAAACCACCTTTTTTATAACAATAAACCAAAGAGGAAGGCAGCGATGGATCAATTGCTGGAATTTGTGAAGCCGGTGATCCCCACGGTAGACATCCCCTATTTGAAGGCCCTAATTGGTGGCATGAGGAGCACTTATAATAGGGAGTGCAAGAAGGTCAAGGATTCCCAGAGATCAGGAGCTGCAGCAGATGACATTTATGTACCCAGGCTCTGGTACTATGACAGACTGCATTTTCTGGCAGGCCAGACTGAACCCAGGCCAGCACTCTCCAATCTTCCTTCAAGGCTTCCTTCCACCTCAGCTGGGGCTCCTGACGTCCAACCTGGGCCTTCCAGCCAGGAAGAAGTGGAGGAGCCCAGCTTGAGCCAGGTATAGCATTGTTCAACATATTTCTAGTGAAATAATTAATGATATTAACTAGATGTTATTATTGATCAGTAATTTCTGATTTTACAAAGTGTTTTGCATATCAATAGACAGTAGTAGCCAAGACAAGAATGAAAAATGCTGGGGTCAGAATGATAGTCTTTTCTATTTATTAACATTCAGTTTGCAACAGTCATGAGCTGAAAATTGTGTGTGATTGATGAACCAATAACTAAAACTATGTCCCTTTTTCAGACAGGAAAGTCTCAGCCAGGAGGAGGCCATGGAAAGTGGCAGCAAGGAGGTGGCGGGGGTAAGTGGCAGCCAGGAGGTGGCCGGGCCCAGTAGCCTACCCGAATCCCAGGTCCCTCCCCTCCGCCTTCCACAAAAAAGTCCCAGGAAGAGGAATAACCTGGAGGAGGCAGCACTTGGCCTATTTCGGAAGGCTACTGCAGCCCTCAGAACCCCATAGTTGCCAACAGTCCCGATTTTCCCTTGACAATCCCTATTTTGGGACCCTCATCCCGATGGGAGGCTGTCCCGAATTGGGATTTTGAGTTTTGTCTCTGGAAAACCAGGAATGTTTGGCTCTGGAGCAGTTTTCCGGCTCTTGACTCCAACAAAATGGCCGCCGGCGCCCCTGTGAGAGCTTTGCTCTTGTGTTTCAGCTACATCACCTCTTGTTCCTCATGTTTGGTGGAGAGGGAAGGGGCCGATCCGTGCAGCCAATGCATCGGCTTCTCTCTTCACAAATCTCCAGCCTGGGTTAGCTTCACGGATCGGATTTAACTTCATCTCCTTACAGGAAATAATGGGAAAGAAGTTAGTGAACTGAGCCTGATTTTAGATACAAGAAGGATGGATTCATGATTTTAAAATGATGTGAAATGACTAACATTTCTATGTGATTATTTATATTATTCAGCTCACTAAAATGTCTAATGATAATAATATACTGTATGATGTTCATGCTGTGCACATGGGGATAGGAACATATTGTCTTAGCCTTCCAGTTGCATTGTGGCTCCTCTGATTTCTGTCACATGTGGAGATGTGTTGGATTAGGAGGTTTTTGCAGAGCTTGAATTTTCCCTTGTGTGTGCAGAACTCCAGGCTTTCCCTTCATGCACTGTCTTTGACACATGACAGACCACAGGATTATGCAGAGCTCAGCATTCAGTACACCTTCAGATAACACGCTAGTGTCCTAAATGGGAATTCAGCACTGACAACATGAAGGCCTCTTGAGCCCCTCCCTAGGGAAAGAGAGCCTTGACTGATGGGGGCATGGCTAGGTGCGTGACAAGGGGAACGATTGGTTTGGACATATGGGATGGGCCTGAGCTCAGGAAATTGTGTGCCCCAGGGAATTCTGGGTCTTTCGGTAGACTCGTTGGAAGAGCTGCTGTGGACCCTGCACTCTCTATTATGGACACTGATATTCTGCTGGCCGGGGTCCACAAGCTGGCTCTCCAAGGTCAGGCCAAAAGGATATTTTCTCTCTTTACTTCTGGGATGCCCCCCCCCTCCTGTCACATTCCTACCCCTGGGGTCTCAGGCTCCTAGGGTCAGAGGACGTTCCCCTCCGCCCTCCCGCCTTAGCCCCAGTCCCTTCAGACATTCTTACTTCCATCCACCCCCTCCACTCGTCAGCGCGGGCGGGAGCTGCAGCTCATCCTGCCTCTCCTCACATCCCCCTGTCACAGCCAGCCACTGTCCCTGTCCCCCCCCTCCGCCGGCTATCGGCAGACTGGGGGATGGGGGGGACCAGACAGAGATCCTCCCGTGATGCCAGACGCTGGGCACGCCAGCACGGAGCTGCTGAACTGGCCGTGCATCCTCCTCCCTCCTCCACGCTGCACGGATATGTCTCAGCCAGTGTCTCTCCCTGCGCCCAGCAGGGAGGGGGATTAAAACATGGCTCTAGTCCACACAGCCTCTGCAATGTCTCCTGTGCAGCCACATCCCCCTGCATCCGGCTGGGTGGGGGATGGCAGGGCTGCACAGACTGTTCACCTCCTGCCACTGACCCCTGCTTGCCTGCATCCCCCTGCACCCAGCCGGGTGGGGGATGGCAGGGTGGCAAATGCCGTTCACCCCCTGCTTCTGGCCCCTGCCGTCCTGCATCCCCCTGCACCCAGCTGGGTGGGGGATGGCAGGGCCGCACGGGTTGCTCACCCCGGCCACTGACCCCTGCCTTCCTGCATCCCCCTGCACCTGGCTGGGTGGGGGATAGCAGGTGGCACACGCCGCTCAACCCCTACCATCCCGCATCCAGGGCCGGATTTCCCACAAGGCCACCGAGGCCAGGCCTCGGGGCGGCAGTGGTACAGGGGCGGCGCCGCTCCTGCAACAAATTCTGGGCCACCCCCCACACTAACATAGCAGCATGTGATGCAGCGCACCCGGGCGCCAGAGAGGTGGGGGCGCTGAAGCACTAGAGTGCTCCTCTCCCTCCTCTTCCTCCTCTCTGTGTGTGTCCAGACTGAGGCGGCGTCCTCTGCAGGTCACCGCCGCTGCTGGTTTTAGGATGCTCAAGCTTGTCCCCCCTCCCTCCTCCTGTCAGAGAAGGAGAGCAGCCGAAGGAGATCGGAGCGGCTGGTCTCTGTGCGGGGGAGGGGGGGGGCGCGTGTTCTCCTGTGTCCTCCTGTGTCTCTCACTCCCGCCCAAGCCTGTCTCCATCTGTACACTAATGGAGGGGGGGTTGTCCTGGGGGGTCTGTACTAGTGAAGGGGGCGGTTTGTCCTGGGATGTCTGCACTAATGGAGGGGGGGTTGTCCTGGGGGGTCTGTACTAGTGAAGGGGGGTTTGTCCTGGGATGTCTGCACTAATGGAGGGGGTTGTCCTAGGGGGTCTGTACTAGTGAAGGGGGGGTTTGTCCTGGGATGTCTGCACTAATGGAGGGGGGGTTGTCCTGGGGGGTCTGTACTAGTGAAGGGGGGTTTGTCCTGGGATGTCTGCACTAATGGAGGGGGGGTTGTCCTAGGGGGTCTGTACTAGTGAAGGGGGGGTTTGTCCTGGGATGTCTGCACTAATGGAGGGGGGGTTGTCCTGGGGGTCTGTACTAGTGAAGGGGGTTTGTCCTGGGATGTCTGCACTAATGGAGGGGGGGTTGTCCTAGGGGGTCTGTACTAGTGAAGGGGGGGTTTGTCCTGGGATGTCTGCACTAATGGAGGGGGGGTTGTCCTGGGGGTCTGTACTAGTGAAGGGGGGTTTGTCCTGGGATGTCTGCACTAATGGAGGGGGTTGTCCTGGGGGCCTGTACTAGTGAAGGGGGGTTTGTCCTGGGATGTCTGCACTAATGGAGGGGGGGTTGTCCTAGGGGGTCTGTACTAGTGAAGGGGGGGTTTGTCCTGGGATGTCTGCACTAATGGAGGGGGGGTTGTCCTGGGGGTCTGTACTAGTGAAGGGGGGGTTTGTCCTGGGATGTCTGCACTAATGGAGGGGGGGTTGTCCTGGGGGTCTGTACTAGTGAAGGGGGGGGTTTGTCCTGGGATGTCTGCACTAATGGAGGGGGGGTTGTCCTGGGGGTCTGTACTAGTGAAGGGGGGGTTTGTCCTGGGATGTCTGCACTAATGGAGGGGGGGTTGTCCTGGGGGTCTGTACTAGTGAAGGGGGGGTTTGTCCTGGGATGTCTGTACTAATGGAGGGGGGGGTTGTCCGGGGGGGTTTGTACTAATGAAGGGGGGGGTTGTCCTGGGGGTCTGTACTAATGGAGGGGGGTTTGTCCTGGGGGGGTCTGTACTAATAAAGGGAGGGGTGGTTTGTCCTGGGGGGGGGTCTGTGCTAATGGAGGGGGTTGACCTGAGGGGGGTTTGTACTAATGGAGAGGGGGTTGTCCTGGGGGGGGTTTGTACTAATAGAGGGGCGTTTGTCCTGGGGGGTCCGTACTAATGGAGGGGGGTTTGTTCTGGGGGGTCTGTACTAATGAAGGGAGGGGGGTTTGTCCTGGGGAGATCTGTACTAATGAAGGGAGGGGGGTTTGTCCTGGTGGGGGTCTGTACTAATGGATGGGGGTTTGTCCTGGGGGGGTCTGTACTAATGGAGGGGGGTGGTTTGTCCTGGGGGGGTCTACACCCAGGAAAGTACACCCAGGACTCCAGAGGGAGAGGACACTGCTGAGGGAAAACCATTAGAAAGAGAACCCGGCTGCCCTGTGCCACCAGAGGGAAAGCCACACAGCCTGGTGCCATCCCTGGCGGAGAAAGGAATGGAGTCATTGCCGGAATACAGATCTGGGTGCTACCCAGTGGAATCGCCATGGGCAATTCAGAGTGAGCTGACTCCTGATCAGAGGAACCATTGCTGTATTGCTGGGTCAGGTGAGAGGGCCGATCGGCCATTATCTACTAATGTCCATAGGAACTGCAGTCTCTGACCATCTCCTGTATCGTGCCTGCAGTCTCTGACCGTCTCCTGTATCATGTCTGCAGTCTCTGACCGTCTCCTGTATCATGTCTGCAGTCTCTGACCATCTCCTGTACTATGATTGCAGTCTCTGACCATCTCTTGTATCATGTCTGCAGTCTTTGACCGTATTATGTCTGGGGGCTCTTTCTGGTGGTGTGTGTGTGTGTGTGTGTGTGTGGGGGGGGGCAGCATTGAAGGGCCCGGCCTTGGGGCGGCAAAGGGAGTAAATCCGGGCCTGCCCGCATCCCCCTGCACCCAGCCGGGTGGGGGATGGCGGGGGCGGCACATGCCGCTCACCCCCCTACCATCCCGCATCCCCCTGCACCCAGCTGGGAGGGGGTTGGCAGGGCTGCACAGGCTGCTCACCCCCTGCCACTGACCCCTCCGTCCCGCATCCCCCTGCACCCAGCTGGGTGGGGGATGGCGGGGGCGGCACATGCCGCTCACCCCTGCCGCTGGCCCCTACCGCCCCATGTCCCCCTGCACACGGCTGGGTGGGGGATGGCTGCGCTGCTCAGGCCTCTAACCCCCTGCCTCGGACCTCTGCCTTATCACATCCCCCTGCGCCCACCGGGCGGGGGATGGCCGGCGGTCGCCTGCTCCCCTCATCACTGACCTCTGCCCACTGTCAGCTCCCTGCGCTTGGCTGGGCGGGAGATTCCGTCCAGACGTCTGCTGACACAGCTTTGCCTGGTTCACCTCCCTGCGCCCGGTAGGGTGGGAGATGCCCATCTGATGCCTGCCGTGGCGGCCTTGCCCCTGCCTGTGGCTTGGCACCATCTTCCTGTGCCTGGCAGGGCGGGAGATGTGCACGCCTGGGATGTGGGCTGCACCTGTCACGAGTCCTACATCCGGTTGCTCCAGACGCTGCTCGGTTGCCGTCCTCGGCCCCCCGGGCTCCTTGGGTTTGGTGGCTGGACCGCCACCCCTGGACCTCTCATTCCACCATCCTTCGGCCTCGCCAGCCATCAACATTCCCCAAGAGGATGGACGTCGCCTGCCAGCTCCTCCCACGGATGATCCTGCACCGGGCATTCCTCCTGGACCTGCCGTTGGTCGCTCTTCTTCGGCAGCACATCCGCACCTCAGTGAGTATGATTGTGATTTGATTTGGGGTAGGAACAGTGACGCTGCCATATCGGGTCCGCCGGACGAACGCATTGTTATGGTCTGTCTCGCATGGGTGTGTCAGGTCCGGCATGCAGTTCGGCGTCGCAAAGTTATGGATTTCCTCACTTTAATCGACAAATCCCATCGGGTTGACGTTGCGGCGCAGGGCAAAAAAAAATAAAAAATTTCGACGGCTTCCTTGGACGTTTAGGAACCTCTCTGCAGGGGTTCTGTGCTTACGCCGGAGTGCTTTGCGAGCATTTTCCAGAGTTAGCTGCATCACTCTTTTTGCCATCTTGATCTCATTTGGGGTGCCTGCAAAGTGTACGGAGTATAGTCACAGTGGTGTAGTGGATAGCACTCTGCCTACCAGTGATGAGGTTCACTGGTTCGGAACCCAACCATGACACTACCTGTCTTGGAGTAAGGACCAATGGTAAAGTTTGTTGGTGAGTGTTGGTTCTACTAAACGACACCCAGTTTCGCAAAAAAAAAAAAAAAAGACGTCCAGTTCCGCTTCGATTGTCAGGACAGGTAGCCTGTGGTTTTTTGCTCATGTGCCCCCACAGGCCTTCGTCCTTTTTTCAGTCCGCAGCCGGCACTCCGGAGCGTCGTCTGCCCCCCCCCCCAAAAAAAGTCTATGCCGGCTGTAACAACGAGAGCCACTGCAAGTGGTACACCGTGTGCCGTTTAAGCATGAGTGCTCACTTTGTGGGAGTGCTCATCCAGTCAGCCGGTGCTCCTGAAAGGGAAAATAACCTCTTTCCTGGGCCGGGGGCCAAGCTTGACATTTCTGAACCGGGGGACCCCATTGATCGTCTCAGAGATGCTTCCCTGGCTAGACCGGTATCCCCCCCTTCATAGAGAGGCCTTGATCTTGAGGGATGTTTTGGACCATGGTTTTGGATCCCCTTACTCAGCCAGCGGTGAGTGCCAGCAGCTTCTGTCTGTTTTTCAGGACACCTGTGAGCGTTTTTTGCCATCCCGCTGGGCCCTGTGACGGTTCTGGCCTTCTTGGGTATCGAAATTGACGTGGTGATGGTTTTCCGGCTGCCCAGTGACAAGCTGGCTAGGCTACTCTCCCTGGTCCGCTTGGCAATGGGGGCTAAAAAAAAAAAAAAAAAAAAAAAAACGGCAGTTGAAACAACTTCAGTCTTTGCTGGGTCACTTGATCTTTGCCTGTCGCGTCATCCGCATGGGAAGGGCTTTCTGTAGACACCTGGTGGGCCACAAAAGGGGTGGCTGCCCCTCACCATTACTTCCGTATCACCAAGCCCACGCGGGATGACTTGGATGTGGATATCCTTTCTCCAGTCCTACAATGGCCAGTCATGCTGGTTGATGGAGGAGGTACCGAATTCACAGCTCGAGCTATACACTGATGCGGCAGGCCCCTGTGGTTTCGGTGCCTTTTTTCTAAGGGGAGTGGTCTGCTGAGTGTTGGCCGGCCTCGTGGGCCCGCATGGATCTTTTGCGCAACCTTACACTGCTGAAGCTCTTTCTGATTATTGTCGCCATTGAGCTGTGGGGCGAGCGGTTTCGAAATCACCAGGTGGTTTTTCTGGTCCGATAACATGAGCATGGTGCAGGTTGTTAATAAACAGTCTGCCAGATCCCCTCCTATCGTGTCGTTGTGGCGTTTTTTGGTTTTAAAGTGTCTTCAGGTTTAACGTATGTTTTAGAGCTAGGTATGTCCCTGGAACCGCCAATGATATTGCCGATGCGCTCACTCAATAGTTTCCGAGCCCTTGCCCTGTCGGCTTCCCTGGAGGGCCTCCCCTGTCCGGCCTACTTGTGGAACCTTGTTTCTGATGTTTGCTAGACCTCCTCCGGGCGTTGCGTGTGGGACGAATGGGTCCAGGTGTCGGGGGGGTGAGTTCTCATCTCGTCTTCACAGAAAAGACACGTGGCTTTATTTTCGTACCTTCATTTACTTCAAAAACGTTCTTCCAGATCCACGGTTTCGTCGGCTATGTCTGCTTTGTCTTTCTGGTTTCAGCTCCTTGGGTGGAGGACATCACAAAAGCATTCCCTGTCCGTCGGGTCTCGTGGGGTTGGAGACGTGCGACCCATTCCTCCGATTCCCATTTTCGCCCACTATTCTCTCCGGTATCCTTTCTCTGTTGCCGTCCGTTTGCTTCTCCCGTTCGAGACCCTTCTCTTCCAAGTGGCTTTCTCGTGGGCGTTTTTCGGGGCCTTTCGCACCGGCGAACTGGTTTTTGAAATCCACCTCCTCCACGGGCGGTGTCCTGGCAGAGGTCGTTACCTTCTCTGAGCGCTGCGTGTCAGTTTTGTTGCGCACATCAAAACCGACAGTTTTCGCAAGGGCAGAAGGGTTGTTTTGCACCCTTGCAGGGGCCCATTCTGCCCTGTTTCTTTGGTCTACCCTTCCTGTCTGTACCCCCCCGACCCCTATTTTCTTTGTCCATGCCGATTCCTCCTCTCTTGGCAGATTCCAGATTTCTGCTGGTTTTTTCGTTGCTGCCTCGAAATACTGGGTCTCCCTTCACGTGACTTTGCGACCCACTTCTTTCAAATCAGAGCTGCCACCGCGGCTTTGGGTATGGGTTTTTTCTGATAATGATTTCAGCGTTTGGGTAGGTGGGAATCGTCCCGTTTTTTCCTTCTACATTTGCCCACACCTGTTTTAAATTTCAGATCGTTATCCGCCCATGGTATGGATCGTGGGAGATTCCTTCATTTACTGGGCCGCTCATTGGGTGGAAGTTCGGAGCTATGGGAAGAATTGGGGTTTTTTTACCTGTGATCTCGCCAGGATCCGCTGGCTTGGATTTACGCTGGACTCAGGTCCTTCCAGAGTGTTTACATCTTCGGTCCCACGTTCTAGCACCATCATCTTGATTCTCACGCTGGGGTTAATGATGTGGGTTACAGACATTCTGTGGACTTGTTCTCTCCCATCAAGCGGGACATAGCTCAATGTTATGTAGTTTACACCAATTTGGTGCTCATCTGGTTGGAAATTGTGCCTCGCCTGCTGTGGGCTAAGGAATTACCTGGCCCCCGGCTAGAACACTTCCATCAGTAGGTGAACGCTCAGGTTGCCAAGTTTGTTCGGCAAATAGGGGGGTTCGTCATCCGTCACAAGGATCTGGAGGGTAATAATGATGACCTGTTGAGACTGGATGGCTTTAAACCTTAATGACATTGGGTTGGACATATTCAACCTTGGCCTGTAGCGAGGTGTGGAACAGGCGCTGGCTGCGGTGGGGCGCTCGTCAGTTATTAACTGACGGGCGGGTGGCGGTTTTTCTTGACCTTGCCAGCAGTTAAAGTTGCCGTAATAGGCTATGCCCTTGATGGAAAATTGGAAGTAGGCTGTCTGTCCAGCACTTATGGTAAGGACAGGCCCCACTTCCCTCTTTGGTTAAGTGCTCACAGTACGATTGTGATTGGCACTGGTTAAATATGTTCACATGTTATATGTTGGATGTGACGGGAGGGCCCGTGGAACTCAGAATACATCTTATGTCTAAGTCACCCTGTGCTATCCTGGCACAGGGTGAGTGAGAAAATATATCTTGGACTACTTAAAATGGGACAGTAATATTTGTCTACAATATCTCCCAGGATGTATGTAGAGACTATTATTGGTTTGGTTGATTCTGAACGCAACCTGTGTTTATGTTAATTGAATGAGCTAATGACATTGTCCTCTATACAATGTAGGAGACGGGACGACTGCTATTATGTTGATATAACTGTGTGAAGCTCGGTGACCACAAGTCTGGGCGAAAGGTCATGTCCCAGTCACCTAGGTTGTATAAAGGATGAGATAATTAGCTCATGTTAATTAGGTTAGCTTTGAGTCATCCCTGCTGTATAAAGGTCTGTGAGATCTCAAATAAAAAGTGAGTCCTGATGTACTCCAAGACTGGTGTTGTCTAGTTCTTGGGGGTTCCTATAGCCAGATCCATTGGACTTGTGTTCCGGAACTTAGGAAGCGGTATACAGACAGAAGCACTCAAGCGGAGTGTGGGACGTTCCGTGACATTGGTGGCAAGCAGCGGGAAAGCTTCCTGAAGTCTGGGACATCCAAACCTCCAACTGGATCCAAGATCAGCATAGCAGACTTCAGTCACCCCAGCGGAGATATGGACCTGGCATCAGAATTCCCGGGGCTGCTGCGGATCATCCTTTCAACATACACCAGGACTGTGTCTGAGGATGAATACCTGGAGCTTAGGCAGCAAATTCGGGTGGAGCTCTGGATTGCAGCCCTCCGTCTCGCTGGTATAAAACAGGGCAAGTGCTTTCCAACCCAAGAGCAACGGGCCAGTGACCAACAGGCATTGCGGATGGCATTCCTGGGAGAGCAGCCCCAGGAGCAATGGGTGACTGAGTTGGACAGGTTGGTCCAGCAGGAGATAGAGCTGGACAATCGTTATCGGGCTCTGCAATGGCACGCAGAGGAGGGATATTTAGGGGAGACAACAGAATGCTCTCCGGAGGGATATGACTTTGGCGGCCCTGGATTGCTGTGGGAGAACCTTACAGATCTTTTTATGTTTGGCGATGAAGGGGAACCTGACCTTGAGGACCTGAGAGACTATAGAGAGTCTATGCTCGGTCTTGCAGGGGTCTCAGAGCTCAAACCTGATCTGGACCATTTGCTAAGGAAGGAACAGCATCTGGAAAGGGCATACAGGAAACTGCTAGAACAAGTTCAGCAGCATGCCAGAGAATCGGCAGTGGAAAATCTGGAGATTGCCGTCCCCAAACCTGAAGTGCTGACAACAGGGCAGAGCTCTGCTAACCTCTGCCCAGAAATGATAGCATCTTGTGGGTTCCATGGACAGGAGATGGTGAACCTCTATCCCCAGACATCAGTTGCAGAGACATGGGATTTGATAGACTTTTCTGCTGAGGAAGAACAACCTGATGAGCCTCCAGCAGAAGAGCTGCTATCAGGGCCAAAGTTCACTGTGTTCTGCCCAGCACCAACAGTGGCTTCGGCCTTCTTGAGAGAAGAGGTAGTCGGCCTTTCTCCCACAACACTGACAGGGACATGTGATTTTCTGCCAGCAGCCTCTATGGAGTTAAAACAAACTTCTCCAGCTGAAGATCTGGTAACTGAACAGAGGGTCCAAGACCTCTGTCCCACACTTTTACCACTTCCAGAGACTGGGGATTTAATAGACGTTTCTGTAGAGGAGGAACCACCTGGCAAACCCCCAGCAGAAGTGCTGGCAACCGGACAGAGGGTCCAAGACCTCTGCCCCACACCTGCAGCAATTGTGGAGGCCCAAGGTGAGGAGGTGGCAGTCTATCGCGAGCTGCAGATCAGGATCCAAGGAGAAAATGCAGTCATCACCTCACAACTGCAGCTTGATCTGGTGTCAGTTGATGGGGCTTCAGTCCCCACCTGTATGCCCCAGGGATGCTGGGCAGTCGGCCCAGATCCCCAACAGCAGGATGGAGTGAGCCCAGTCCCCCTGTCTTCTCTCCAGCGGCAGTAAGGATTCCAGGGAGAAGGGCCAGTCCGGGCCTCTCCCCAGCGGCAGATATGTTCTCTGAGAGAGGCAGAGGATGGCTGGGTGAGTAATACACTGTTTGGAATAATTTGTTTGGGGTACTGTGTGGGTACAGGCAGTAGAGGACTGGAACTATGGACTAACTTCGGAGTCAACCCGTCTGGGGTCTCCTCCTGTGTTAGTCTCCTGCCGAAAGGGGAGAGATGTGACGGGAGGGCCCGTGGAACTCAGAATACATCTTATGTCTAAGTCACCCTGTGCCATCCTGGCACAGGGTGAGTGAGAAAATATATCTTGGACTACTTAAAATGGGACAGTAATATTTGTCCACAATATCTCCCAGGATGTATGTAGAGACTATTATTGGTTTGGTTGATTCTGAACGCAACCTGTGTTTATGTTAATTGAATGAGCTAATGACATTGTCCTCTATACAATGTAGGAGACGGGACGACTGCTATTATGTTGATATAACTGTGTGAAGCTCGGTGACCACAAGTCTGGGCGAAAGGTCATGTCCCAGTCACCTAGGTTGTATAAAGGATGAGATAATTAGCTCATGTTAATTAGGTTAGCTTTGAGTCATCCCTGCTGTATAAAGGTCTGTGAGATCTCAAATAAAAAGTGAGTCCTGATGTACTCCAAGACTGGTGTTGTCTAGTTCTTGGGGGTTCCTATAGCCAGATCCATTGGACTTGTGTTCCAGAACTTAGGAAGCGGTATACAGACGGAAGCACTCAAGCGGAGTGTGGGACGTTCCGTGACATTGGAATTTAATAAAGCTGTGGCCTTGCCCTTTCCAACCTAATGGTTGTAAGTGTCTTATTTAATGGAGTAAAGGGCAAGGGTGGTGGGGGATTTGATCCCTTGGTGTTACGTTAAGTGGGACCTAAGCCCATTGCGCCTCAGCAGTCATGAAGGCCTCTTGAGCCCCTCCCTAGGGAAAGAGAGCCTTGACTGATGGGGGCATGGCTAGGTGCGTGACAAGGGGAACGATTGGTTTGGACATATGGGATGGGCCTGAGCTCAGGAAATCGTGTGCCCCAGGGAATTCTGGGTCTTTCGGAAGAGTCGTTGGAAGAGCTGCCCACCCTCCCGCCCCTTTTTTCCTATGTTTGGTATGTCACAGCTTGCTGCGGGTTTTCTTGACCTTGCCAGCAGTTAAAGTTGCCGTAATGGGCTATGCCCTTGATGGAAAATTGGAAGTAGGCTGTCTGTCCAGCACTTATAGTAAGGACAGGCCCCACTTCCCTCTTTGGTTAAGTGCTCACAGTACGATTGTGATTGGCACTAGTTAAATATGTTCACATGTTATGTGTTGGAATTTAATAAAGCTGTGGCCTTGCCCTTTCCAACCTAATGGTTGTAAGTGTCTTAATGGAGTAAAGGACTAGGGTGGTGGGGGATTTGATCCCTTGGTGTTACGTTAAGTGGGACCTAAGCCCATTGCGCCTCAGCAGTCAAGTGTTATATATGCTGAGGTATCTATGGTAACAGAGCAGCAAACCATAACCTTCCAACATGTCATGTGTGACAGGCATGACAGATAACTTCAACCACATATCTGTAAATACTGCTAGTGTTATGAGCAATACCGGTTTTTCTTCCTTCTCCCTCTCTTATTGGTTGTTTTAGTAGTGAGTGAGCAGTAGTCATATCTATACCCGAGAGGCCCTAAATTCCAGCAATACTATGAAAAGTGATTTAATGCCAGCTCTTCTTCCCACCCCCTCCACAAACTTCTATTCAAAATGTTGTTTTCTGAGACCAGGAAGGACTGTAAGACCCCTTTCACACTGGGGCGGTTTGCAAGCGCTATTGCGCTAAAAATAGCGCCTGCAAACCGACCCGAAACAGCCGCTGCTATGTCTCCAGTGTGAAAGCCCCGAGGGCTTTCACACTGGTGCGGTGCACTAGCAGGACAGGATAAAAAGTCCAGCTAGCAGCATCTTTGGAGCGGTGCTAGCAGGACCTCTGCAGAGGCGCTTTGCAGTGGTTTTTAACTCTTTTTGGCCGCTAGCAGGGCGGGGTGAAATACTGCCGCTAAAACGGCAGTAAAGCCCTGCTAATAATAGCGGCACTTTACCGCCGACGCACCTCCCGCCCCAGTGTGAAAGGGGCCTAATGTAAGCAAATAACTGCTAAAATGTAGGGACTCCTCGTTGCTTCATTCTGCTTGGTTGTTTATGGATGAGCAGTAGAGGCCACATCTATTCCTGAGAGGCTTTAGGTTCCAGCAAGACAATGCAAATCGATTTGATGCCAGCCCCTCTTCCCTTTCTCCACAAACCCTACTCAAAATGGTGTTATCTGAAGCCAAGAAGGGCTGCAATGTAAGTAGGGAACCGCTGTAATTTAGGGTCTCTGGGTTGTTTTAGTAGTGAGTTAACAGTAGTGGTCACACAAAATAATGTAATGCCAGCCCCTTTTTGTCTCTCTCCACAGCTTCGCTGCTTGAGGACACCAGATGTAAAGGAGGGCTCTGCTTCTGGGGGACACCAGATGTAAAGGAGGGCTCCACTGTCGGGGACACCAGATGTAAAGGAGGGCTCCGCTGCGGGGGACACCAGATGTAAAGGAGGGCTCCACTGCCTGGGACACCAAATTTAAAGGATGGCTCCGCTGCTAGGGACACCAGATGTAAAGGAGGGCTCTGCTGCCGGGGACACCAGATGTAAAGGAGGGCTCCACTGCCTGGGACACTAAATTTAAAGGAGGGCTCCACTGCCAGGGACACCAAATTTAAAGGATGGCTCCGCTGCCAGGGACACCAGATGTAAAGGAGGGCTCCACTGCTGGGGACACCAGATGTAAAGGATGGCTCCGCTGCCAGGGACACCAGATGTAAAGGAGGGCTCCGCTGCCGGGGACACCAGATGTAAAGGAGGGCTCCACTGCCGGGGACACCAGATGTAAAGGATGGCTCCACTGCTGGGGGACACCAGATGTAAGGAGGGGCTCCGCTGCCAGGGACACCATATGTAAAGGAGGGCTCCACTGCTGGGGACACCAGATGTAAAGGGGGGCTCCACTGCTGGGGACACCAGATGTAAAGGGGGGCTCCACTGCCAGGGACACAGATCTGTAAGGAGGGCCTCTGCTTCTGGGGACACCTGATGTAAGGACGGACTCTGTTGGGGGCACCTGATGTAAGGACAGACTCTGCTGGGGGCTCCTGATGGCATCTGGTGGCAGGCGACGTGGCAGGTGACACACTCGGGGTCCCACTGATTCTGGATTATGGTGAGTTGAATGATTTCATTCTATATTACGATGTAATAATAGTAATAATGCACTTCAATCACCCTGACACCATAACAACCATGGTGCCGTGATGATTGAAGCGCTAACACCAGGTGTTTGGAGTGTCTTTATCTGCTGATTTGTTAAACTCTGGAATACACATTTCTATTGTGGTGTAGGATCTGGGCCTGCTGTCCCTCCATCCCTCTTTCCTTCCCTCGTTCTTTCTTTCTTTCTCTCTCCCGCCCTCTTTTCCCCTTTCTTTCTCCATCTCTCATTCATCTCAGACTCTAACCACACCCCATTGAACCACGGCCATGTAAGCCACGCCCACCAATTGACGTAAACCACGCCCATATTTTGGCGCTGCCCTCGCCAAATTTTTTCTCTTTTTGCCATTTAACGCCTACAAACACATGCCCCGCACCCTAATTATAATAAGACTCTGCCTACAGCCAAAAAAGTGTCCCTAAAAACTTTTTTACAATGTTGGCAACTATGGAACCCCTCCCCCAATAATCAAGAGGACTCTGCCTACATGGCAGCCTGCAATATGCAGGAAATGGAGGAGGGCAAGCGCCTCTTATGTGAGGAAGTTATGTTACAAGCCCTAAATAAGGGGTAGAGGGGTGAACTCACAAGCCAAAGCCACGTTTGTGAGTTTAACCACGGTCCTCCTCCTCCACTGCCTGCCACAACTACAACACCAGAGCCACAGCCTGGAAGCAAGCATGCAAGGAAGACAAGAGAGTGATGGCCTGGGTTTGGTGTGGTCTTACAAAAGACGCAGGCTGTTGTAAGACCACAGCCTGGGGACATATATGTCATCTACTGCTATTCCTGATCTCTTTAGTCCTGGACCAGGCCACCAATTTTGACTGTAAAATAAATGATGTGTGCCCTGGGGTACAAAGGCTTCACAAATTTCACTAGTTTCTCCAGCGTTGTCTGCCTCTTTATTTTGTTATGACCCATAATAAATGGCTACTTATTTTTCACAAATACTTGCCTATGTGTTTAACTTCAAAAAGGCCAGTTTGTTTGTGAGTAGGCAGGTACATTTCAAAAATACAGTCAAATTAACAAGGGACACCAACACCAACCACCTTGAGGTTAAAAAATACAAGATAATAATGGTGTTGTAGTAACCTGACACAAAACGAAAGAAAAAATTATGGAGATCACTATAAAAAAAAAAAATAGGAGATCTGGATTAAAAAAAAAAAAAACACTTTAACCAAAAAGTCTAAACATTATTATGGAGATCTGACGAAAAAAAAAAAAAAAACAATTATTCATGAGATCACGAGAAATAATAAAGAAATCAGGTTGTCAGAACTCTGTGTGAATATGAGCAGTAAAACAACTTCATTATTCTAGCATTCTAAAGAAGAAGAGAATGCGCTGCATTAACCGCTTGCCGACCGTCCGCCACAGTTATACTACGGCAGAATGGCACAGGCAGGCGAATCGCCATCATGGTACGTCGGTACCATAGACGGCCACTAGGGAGCGCGCGCGCCCCCTGCTCACCCACCCACGGAGCCGATGCGAGTGCCCGGCGATCTCAATCACCGCCGGACTCCCGCGATCGCTCGGGGCACATGGAGAACCGCGTGCTGTGTGTGTAAACACACAGTTTCCGGTTCTCTGACTGGAGAACTGACAGATCCTCTGTTCATACAGAGTATGAACAGGCGATCTGTTAGTTTCCCTGCACAGTCCACATCCCCCTTCAGTTAGAACACTTCCTAGGACACACATTAACCCCTTCACTGCCCCCTAGTGTTAACCCCTGCACTGCCAGTGACATTTTTACAGTGCATATTTAATCGCACTGATCGCTGTATTAATGCCAATGGTCCCAAAAATGTGTCATAATGTCGAAATCACAATAAAAATCACTGATCGCTGCCATTACTAATAAAAACAAATTATTAATAAAAATGCCATAAAACTATCTCCTATTTTGTAGACGCTATAACTTTTGCGCAAACAAATCAATATACGCTTAGTGCAATTTTTTTTACCAAAAATATGTAGAAGAATACGTATCGGCCTAAACTGAGGAAAAAAATGTTTTTTTAAATATTTTTTGGGGATATTTATTATAGCAAAAAGTAAAAAATAATGTGTTTTTTTCAAAATTGTCGCTCTTTTTTTTATAGCGCAAAAAATGAAAACCGCAGAGGTGATCAAATACCACCAAAAGAAAGCTCTATTTGTGGGAAAAAAAGGACATCAATTTTGTTTGGAAGCCACGTCGCATGACCACGCAATTGTCATCTAATTGGACGCAGTGCCAAATCGCAAAGAGTGCTCTGGTCTTTGGCCAGCCAAATGGTCCGGGGCTGAAGCGGTTAAAAGATTTAAAAATTTGCAGCGTGATGAGTGTGCTATCTCCATTACGAACGCTAGTTTTACCAGACCGAGCGCTTCCGTCTCGTAATTGATTCTGAGCATGCGTGGAACTTTGTGCGTCGGAATTGTGTACACACGATTAAAATTTTCCAGAACAGATTTTGTTGTCGGAAAATTTTAGATCCAGATCTCAAATTTTGTTTGTCGGAAGTTCCGATGAAAAATGTCTGAAGGAGTCTACACATGGTTGGAATTTCCGTCAAAAAGCTCCCATCGAACATTTTCCGTTGGAAAATCCGACCATGTGTACGGGGCATAACAGTTTTTTTTGCAGGCCGAACAAAAAAAATTAAGAGCTTGGGAGGAGCCGCTTTCCTAACTATCCAATATTAGCGATCTCCCCGGCTGAGCTATTGTGTTCTGACAGGGGTCCCTGCCAGAACACACTGGTCAGCACTCTAAGCCATTGGCTGAGAACGCTGATGGGGTGGTGATCAACAAACCTTTTTCGGTCATGCCCCTTCAACAGAAGGGCCGAATGTCAGGCAATTTCTATTGAATCGGTCTATGCCACCTGACATGTGGCCCGTGTGCGCGGCCCTTAAAGGAGTTGTAAAGTCAGAAGTTTTTTTTATCTTGCATTCTATGCCTTAAGATAAAAAGCCTTCTGTTTGCAGCAGCCGCCCCAGCACCCCTAATACTTACCTGAGCCCCACCTCTGTCCATCAATGTCCATGAGTGTCTCGGCCGTTCGAGACACTTCCTGCTGATTGGCTGAGACTCAGCAGCGGTACCCACTGCTGTCAATCAAAGTTAGTCAGCCAATCAGGAGAGAGAGGGGGTGGGGCCGGGCCGCAGTTCCATGTCTGAATTGACACAGGGAGCTGTGGCTCGGCTCGGGTGCCCCCATAGCATGCTGCTTGCAGTGGGGGCACTCAACAGGAGAGAGGGGCCAGTAGAGCCGAAGAGGGACCTGAGAAAAGGAGGATCCGGGCTGCTCTGTGCAAAGCCAACTGCACAGAGGAGGTAAGAATGTCATGTTCTGTTCCCCTTTCCAAAACCAGCCCCCCTTTTCCTGTGCCCTTTGGAATGCACGTTCTGTCTGCAACAAACTCACCGCCCTTCACGACCTCTTTATCACAAATTCCTTTAACCTACTTGCCATTACTGAAACCTGACTTTATGAATCAGATACTACTTCCCCTGCTTCCCTCTCCCATGGGGGCCTTCTCTGGACTCACTCCCCCAGACCAAGTGGACGGAAGGGAGGTGGAGTGGGAATCCTTCTAGTCCCATGCAGCACCTATCAGGTACTTCACCCACCTCCCTCTCTGACACTCTCCTCTTTTGAGGCACATTGCATTTGTCTATTCTCTCCCATTTCTCTAAGAATTGCAGTCATCTACTGGCCCCCTGGACCAGTATCAGCCTTCCTTGATGACTTCTCTGCCTGGCTACCCTACTTTCTCTCTTCTGAAATCCCCACAATTATTCTTGGGAACTTCAACATCCCTGTTAACACTAACACTACTATTACTTCTAAACTTCTCAGTCTAACCTCATCGATTGACCTGAAGCAATGGATACAGGCTCCTACCCACTCCAACGGCAACACCCTTGACCTTGTCTTCTCCTATCTGTGCACTCCATGCAACCTTTCCAACAATCCACTCCCACTCTCTGATCACCACCTTATTAGTTTTGCTCTCTCCCTGTCTTCCACCTCTTCTCCCTCCAACTGCCTAACAGTTACAAGTAGAAACCTTCGCCACCTCAACCCTTCTCTTCTCTACTCTGCTACTGATCACCTCTATGACAAAATCTCACCTCTGTCCTGCCCCAACCTAGCCACTTTCATCTACAACAGCTCACTGTCTTCCTCCCTAGACAAGCTTGCCCCCCTCACTACACGCAGAATTAGGCCCTGACTGCTACAACCCTGGCAAACAGATGACACCAGAAGTCTCAGAAAACGTAGCCGCGCTCTTAAGCGCCTGTGGCATAAGACTAAGATCCAGGATGACTTTACACAATATAAATCTGCCCTCCTAAAATACTATTCCTGCCTTCACACTGCCAAACAGACCTACTTTATCACACTCATTAACACCTTCTCATCCAGTCCACGTCAACTCTTCTCTACCTTCAACACTCTACTCTGTCCTCCACTGCCTCCACCCACCAACTCACTCACTGCCCAGGTGATTGCCAATCACTTCAAAACTAAGATTGATACAATTCATGAGGAGATCGCCAATGAGCAAAAACCTCCCCCATGCAACACCCCATGTCCACAGATACAATCATTACTTCCCTCATTCAACCCTGCTACTATTACTGAGGTTGCTAAACTTTTATCTAACACTCATCTAACCACCTGCCCCCTGGATCCTGCTCCCTCGCAAATCCTACGCTCACCCGCTGACTCGATTGTACACTCTCTAAATCACATTTTCAACCTCTCCCTCTCTTGTGGCATCTTCCCAAACTCTCTAAAACATGTGCTAGTCACCCCCATACTTAAAAAGCCCTCACTGGACCCCACCAATCTCAACAACCTACGTTCCATCTCCTTACTCTCCTTCTCCTCCAAACTTCTTGAAAGACTGGTCTACAACCGACTAAGCGACCATCTGACCATGAACAAACTTCTTGATCCCCTTCAGTCCGGTTTTCGCCCTCAACACTTCACGGAAACTGCTCTCCTTAAACTCTTAAATGACCTTCTAATGGCTAAAACTAGTGGACACTATTCTGTACTACTTCTCCTGGATCTCTCTGCTGCCTTTGACACAGTGGACCACCCCCTCCTCCTCAAAAAACTCCACTCCTTTGGTCTCCGTGACTGTACTCTTCGCTGGTTCTCATCCTACCTATCCCACTGCTCCTTCAGTGTCACTTACAACTCTACTTCCTCCTCTCCTCTTCCTTTCTCCGTTGGGGTCCCCCAAGGTTCTGTTCTTGGACCTCTCCTTTTCTCAATCTATACCACCTCCTTGGGTCAGTTGATTGCCTCCCACGGCTTTAAATATCATCTCTACGCTGATGACACCCAAATCTATCTCTCCACCCCCCAGCTCTCTCCATCTGTCTCCTTACGCATTACCAACTTACTAGCAGACATATCAGCCTGGATGTCACATCACTTCCTGAAAATCAACCTATCCAAAACTGAGCTCATGATATTTCCTCCCTCAGGTGCCACTTCCCCTGATTTCTCTGTCAATATCAACGGCTCAACTATCAACCCATCTCCCCATGCCAAGGTCCTAGGTGTAATCCTGGACTCTGAACTAACCTTTCGACCCCACATTCTATCACTATCCAAAACTTGCCGCCTCAATCTCCGCAACATCTCCAAGATACGCCCCTTCCTAACCAATGTCACCACAAAGCTTCTAATCCACTCCCTGGTCATCTCCCGCCTCGACTACTGCAACTCCCTCCTCATTGGCTTACCTCTAAATAGGCTATCCCCACTTCAGTCCATCATGAACGCTGCTGCCAGGCTCATCCACCTCACAAACCGTTCAGCGTCTGCTACACCCCTCTGCCAATCCCTCCATTGGCTGCCACTCAGTCACCGAATTAAATTCAAGATACTAACTATAACTTACAAAGCCATCCACAACCTGGCCCCCAGCTACATCTCTAACCTAGTAACAAAATACCAACCTAATCGTTCTCTTCGCTCCTCCCAAGACCTCCTGCTCTCAAACTCCCTTGTCACCTCATCCCATGCTCGCCTTCAGGGCTTCTCCAGAGCCTCTCCCATCCTCTGGAATGCTCTACCCAAATCTGTCCAATTTTCTCCTACTTTATCCACTTTCAGACGATCCCTGAAAACTCATCTCTTCAGAGAAGCCTATCTGGCCCCCACCTAACAACTGTACATTTATCTTCTCAATCAGCACATCACCCACAGTTATTGCCTCTTGTATCTCTTGACCTTCCCTCTTAGATTGTAAGCTCTAAGGAGCAGGGCCCTCTGATTCCTACTGTATTAAAGTGTATTGTATTTGTACTGTCTACCCTCAAGTTGTAAAGCGCTACATAAACTGTTGGCGCTATATAAATCCTGTATGATAAAAATAATAATAATAATAATGTTTGTTATTTTTATAGAAGAAAAAACGAGACTTTACAATCAATTCTGAATATAACCTGTAGATGTTGCTGATAAATTCATTGCGGAACCAAAATTTACGTTCTTCACTTGCAGAATATTGGAAACTTTCCCTGTAATGCCCATTTAATATTCTATTCAGAGAGGAAATACAGGAGAAAGAAATGCACCTAAAATAGTTTATCAAGCAGGGTTTTAAATGTGATTCTGAAAAGGAAAACATAACCTCTCCGGAGGTGTTACCACTTGCTGACTGCGTTGTTAATGCACGGATACTGGATCTCATCAAGAAAAATTAAAATAAATGCATTTTAATCTCTGACCACCACTGTACCCTGTGCACATCCTCAGACCACCTCTGTATCATTCATGTCCACATCCTCTGACCACCTCTGCATCATTCATGTCCACATCCTCTGACCACCTCTGTACCATGTCCACATCCTCTGACCACCTCCTCTGTATCCTGTCCACATCCTCTGACTATCTCTGTATCATGTCTGCATCATATGACCACCTCTATACCATGTCTGCAGCCTCTGACCACCTCTGTACCATGTCTGCAGCCGCTAACCATCTCCTGTATCATGTCTGCAATCTCTGACCATCTCTTGTCTAGTATCATATCTTCAGTCTCTGAGGGGGAGCCTGGAGAGGCATTGAAAGTTAGAACGCCGCCGGGATGGGGATTACGGGAGGAGTCGGTGGGGACTGTGGAGAAGAGACTATAGGATAAAACCAGAGCCACCAAGCTGGATTTGACTGACTGAGCCCTGCACAGTGCACCTGAGAGGAGGTCAGTGACATCACCGTCAGGCCAGTCTGAGGGGGGCCACTGGTGTAAGGGGGGAGTGAAAACAATAAAGGTTCCCCCTTAAATCAGTAAACCCCCCCTTACGTTGGTGTATTCACTCTGCAGAAGGTGAACTCTGGTCACCAGAGTGCCCCCCACATCAGAGTTCCAGGTGTTCCCCTTTCCATCAATCTGCAGGGGGAATTCTGCAGAACCTGATGTAAAGGGGAACTCTGATGTAAAGGAGGTCAAAAACAATTCCATAGCTCAACTCACCAACCAGTCTGCTGACCAACCAAATTAACCTGTCTAACCGTCTGTTAAAAGCAGGGGTTTAGTTAGCACACATTTGCAAACGCATGTAAAAGCTGCAAGGCCTCGTCACGGCACCCTATGTTGCTTGCAGTCCTAACACTACAAATTTATAAGTGTCTCCACAGTGGAAACACATGCATGGAATGGATAGATGTGGGGCACATGAGCCTGGAGGCAGCCCAAGCCCCCTTAAGGGAACAGGAGCACACTGGACACCCAGCAAGAGCACGATGGCAGCGAAGGTGCCCAGTGTGTCCCCGGACCATTTATACGAACAGTAACAAAAAACTGGCCAGTTATAGGTGGGGGCAGTGGCCAGTTTTTTCTTTCAAAATCTTTTATTTATTTTAAGTAAAAAATAGGAGTGGGACTTTAAGTGAGGCTTGGGGTATTGCCTCCATCCCGGATTCAGAGAGACAAAAAAAGGGGGGAAGTGGGACTTTAAATGAAACAGTTGACAGATTGGGGTTGAGAGTAAAATACAATTTATTACATGTGATTTATGCTGATATATACCTTCAACATATAAAAGGTTGCCGGTGCATATGCACCAGGCATAGCCTATATAAATGCACATGCACAGAAAACAAGCAGCGTTACATTCCAGTAATAAGTAGCTAACACGTATGTCATGTAGAGATTGTACATATAAAAAATCACAGACCATGATGATGTAATAAATAGATACACAAGTATTTCATAAAAATAGAATCCTAAAAAGCGCACAAGGGCTGCATCCATCGTGCCCGACGCGTTTCTGTGAAATACACTTCTTCAGGGGCGGATGCTCTAGGGTTTCTGAAATAACAAGGTAAGTAGCATCAGAAAGTGGGCTGCTTAATGACCAGAAGGGGCAACAAGTCAGTTTATAGAGATTTACATACGTGGCCAAACTGGTGAAGTGCAGGTATCGGGTCAACAAACACTGCCCCCTTCCGGAGCTGAGGCGACAGAGACACCAACACACGACAGTCGCACACAGGTATCTTCCACTTGGTGCATATTGTTTCCGCAATATGGTGACCATGAGCTTCAAATGGTGAGGAATATCTGAAATGGATAGATAAGTCCACTAAGATATACCAGAGGTGTGGGAACTCAAAGAGGGGAAGGTATTGGGAAAGTAGATAACTTTGGAAAGAATGGTCAAAAATATAGTACCTTAGATTGCTGGAAACAAAAATTGTCCAAAAGGAATTTGTCCAAAAAGAATACAGCGTCTACATCAATGCGGCATTTGTGTGTGAGTGGAGAAAAGGACTGCACGAAAGGAGACACCTGATATGCAACTCATCTGCGTCGGTGATTGCCGCCAACGTCACGTAAGGCTGACGAGGCAAGAGGCGTGGCCCCTGCCCAGGCCGTGAAAGTCCGCCCATGACAGGCGCTGTCACGTCCAACCATGCCAGCGAGATGGAAAAAGTTCACTTCCGCGCAACGGCGCCAGACGATGACGTCGTGTGCGGGAGTGGAGCGTGACGCCGATGCGATGTGCGGCGCCCACCCGACCCCCAACACCAAACCAACCCCAATTGGGGTGGACGTGGGGGGGGTGGGAGGGGCCCGCAGAGCGCATCGCAGCTCCGGATGTGGAACAAGGATTGGCCCAAAACCGGCCACCATGCTGGGGAATGTATATGGTACCCCAGGGTGGGAAACGACACATCACCGCGACCGGTGCATGCAGACCAAAGGGGTTTGTAGATATGCAGACAAGACTAGGCAGAAGGTGGCTGCCTGGTACTGTCAACTGTCTCCATCCCATGTATCAAGTATCAATAGAAGAGTGGGACTTTGAGTGAGGCAAAACCTAGTGCCTCCATCCCAAATTCAGAGAAACGAGAAGGGACTTTAAATGAAACAGTTGACAGAAAAATAAAAGTATACTTAGTTGCATATGATTCATGCTGGTATGCTTGTTATATGTGGGAAGCTACCTGTGCATACGCAACAAATATTAACAAAAAAAAAAAAAAAAAAAATCGTAATACAAAATTCCAGCAATGAATAACTAGCATATGGTTGCACAGACACCGGTCGCAACAAACTGCCATCCCCTCCCACCCTAGGTTCACCAAAACATATTGATACCCCAAAAAAAGCCAGGCAGGGGAAAACTGCCTGCTACTGTCAACTGTCTCCATCCTGGGTTTCAAGTAAAAAATAGGAGTGGGACTTTAAGTGAGGCTTGGGGTATTGCCTCCATCCCGGATTCAGAGAGACAAAAAAAGGGGGGAAGTGGGACTTTAAATGAAACAGTTGACAGATTGGGGTTGAGAGTAAAATACAATTTATTACATGTGATTTATGCTGATATATACCTTCAACATATAAAAGGTTGCCGGTGCATATGCACCAGGCATAGCCTATATACATGCACATGCACAGAAAACAAGCAGCGTTACATTCCAGTAATAAGTAGCTAGCACGTATGTCATGTAGAGATTGTACATATAAAAAATCACAGACCATGATGATGTAATAAATAGATACACAAGTATTTCATAAAAATAGAATCCTAAAAAGCGCACAAGGGCTGCATCCATCGTGCCCGACGCGTTTCTGTGAAATACACTTCTTCAGGGGCGGATGCTCTAGGGTTTCTGAAATAACAAGGTAAGTAGCATCAGAAAGTGGGCTGCTTAATGACCAGAAGGGGCAACAAGTCAGTCCTCACCATTTGAAGCTCATGGTCACCATATTGCGGAAACAATATGCACCAAGTGGAAGATACCTGTGTGCGACTGTCGTGTGTTGGTGTCTCTGTCGCCTCAGCTCCGGAAGGGGGCAGTGTTTGTTGACCCGATACCTGCACTTCACCACAGTTTGGCCACGTATGCAAATCTCTATAAACTGACTTGTTGCCCCTTCTGGTCATTAAGCAGCCCACTTTCTGATGCTACTTACCTTGTTATTTCAGAAACCCTAGAGCATCCGCCCCTGAAGAAGTGTATTTCACAGAAACGCGTCGGGCACGATGGATGCAGCCCTTGTGCGCTTTTTAGGATTCTATTTTTATGAAATACTTGTGTATCTATTTATTACATCATCATGGTCTGTGATTTTTTATATGTACAATCTCTACATGACATACGTGTTAGCTACTTATTACTGGAATGTAACGCTGCTTGTTTTCTGTGCATGTGCATGTATATAGGCTATGCCTGGTGCATATGCACCGGCAACCTTTTATATGTTGAAGGTATATATCAGCATAAATCACATGTAATAAATTGTATTTTACTCTCAACCCCAATCTGTCAACTGTTTCATTTAAAGTCCCACTTCCCCCCTTTTTTTGTCTTTATTTATTTTACAAAATAAAAAAAAGCAATACAGAATAATAAGAAAAACATCAGACTATTACATGGCATACCCCTGAAGGGGATGCATGAACTGACAACATTAGGTGTAAAAGTCCATCGTATAACCAAATCAATATACATGACCTACGGAGCTCCTGCAACTCTTCCAAGAATGTGTAGATCGCCATGTTTAAGTATAGTTGCGTAGAGTGGCCAGAAGAGACTCCGCCAGCACCCCAAAAGGGATCAAGCTGTGCACGGGAGAATCTCCGCAAGCCACCCCCAACTTATGTTTACCTTATAGCCTCGGGGTTAAGGAAAAGCTTTGAGGTAGCTGTAGCCTGGTTTGCTAACTTTCTAGGGAGAAAACTCCTTCCGGGGTATGGTTTGCACCCAAGTCCGGAGGACTTTTCCTAGTCCCCCTAAAGTGGAGAGCATAAGAATAGTGGCATTAAAGGAGAGAAGGGGAGAAGATAAGGGAAAAAGAGGAGATGGAGAGAGAAGCTAGCCTATCGTTGGGAGGGGCCCCCGCCCCCTTTTGAAATGCTTGTACTTTTAAGGTTGGACACCAGGTATGAGAGAAATACCCATAAATTGCGCCCATGGTTCCCAGATAGCTTCGAATTGTGCTTTGGTGTCGTATAGAACACTCGAGAGTTTCTCTTGGGACATAAACCATGATATTTTACGAATAGCTGCCTTGAAGGAAACCTTGGGTTGTTTCCATGCTTTGGCAATGGCGAGTTTGGCACCTAGGAGGATGAAGTGTATTAGTTTACGTGACCGTTTTGGTGTCTTAGGTAAGTTGTCATTGAGAAGAGCTATGGCTGGGGTTTTCGGGATTTGGATTTTCGTTATTTTTCGAATCAGGGAGAATATCTTGCTCCAGTAGGGCCTCAGTCTGGGGCATTCCCACCATGTGTGGGCCATTGAGCCCAAGAGCTGACACCCTCGGAAGCACTTGGGGTCTGCTGTTGGGAACATTTTGGGCAATTTGTCCGGGGTGAGGTACCATCTGGTAATGACCTTGATACTAGATTCAATAAGGGAGATATTCTTAATGCCCTTAAAGGATCTGTTGAAGGAGCTTCTCCATTTATCAAGGTCCCAGTCGAGGGAAAGATCACTCTCCCAGGCTAGCATGTAAGGAGTCTTTTGGGATTGAAGGGCTAGTGACTGATAGATGACGGAGATCCCTCCCCTCTGTTCCATGGATCGCCAGTGGCCAGTTTTTTGTTTCTGATGTAAAGGAGAATGTAGTGGACTCTGGTAAAAGGTGGTCTCTGGTGACCAGAGCACCCCCCCCCTTACATCAGAGTTCCCCTTTAGATCATGATCTGCAGAATTCCCCTTTATGCCAGAATTCCCTTGCACTGTAAGGGGGAATCCTGCAAACTCTGATGTAAGGAGGAACTCTGTGTTTTTGACATTTGTTTAACTTAAAGACTTTACTAATAGCACTAGCTATGTGTTTATAGTGTAAATATTGATCTTTGCACTGTTTAGCAGTGAAAAATGTCATTTTAGGTACTTTTGCAGTGTCATTAAAAAAATTGTCCCTGTCAGTAAATTTCATTAATTTTGCCAGTAAAAAATTGGCAGTTTGAAAATTTTGGCATCCTGCCAGTAAATTGCACTTCACGGGGGGGGGGGGTTGGAAACACTGAATCCTGGTGACCAAATACAAGAAACGTCTTACCTCTGTGCTTGCCAACAAGGTTTTCTCCACCAAGTACTAAGTCGTGTTTTGCATGGGGATCAAATACTTATTTTACTCACTGAACTGCAACTCAATTTATAGCATTTGTTTTATGTGGTTTTTCTGGATTTTTGGTTGATATTCTGTCTCTATCATTTAAAATACACCTATGAGAAAAAAATATAGACCCTTCATTTCTTTGTAAGTGGGCAAACTTACAAAATAAGCAGGGAATCAAATAATGATTTTCCCCACTGTATAATATTTGGGTGTTCTAAGTAATTTCCCAGCAAAAAATACAGATTTTTACTTGAAAACAACAAATGTAAAAAAAAGCCTGGTCTTAAAGTGGTTAAACCTTTGCAAACTCAGATGGCAATCATACCTCAGTCAGCACTATTCCCATGACTGCCTTATAAATATATTTATAATTATATTACAATAAAATGTAACCACCTTATTTCAAAAGAATATAAATATAACTCAAACATTAAAGCTTAGTTGAAAGCAGAAATCAAAGAGGTGAAGTTCAGCATTGCAGGACCATGGATTCCACAACACATAAACTCTATCATGTACATGGAATGGATTCCAGAAGTTTTCTGGATTTATATTTCTCTAATAAGGAGGACATGGTCTTTGCAGAGGATTTTTTAAAATTTCCAATGGGGATGATTCACTATCAGTTCAGCACCGGTATGTACAGCATAGATTGATGTTTTTAACAAAAAAGACTAATGTTGTTAATAAATCTAAAGCCTCGTACACATGATCGGATTGTTGGCCAACAGAGCGTCAGACTTTTGTCCGAAGGGCGTGTGCCGGGATCTTGTCTTGCAAACTAACGGCACACAATTGTTGGCCAACAACAAGTGAAGTTGTCGGAAAATTTGAGAAGCTGCTCTCAAACATTTGTGGCCGGCAATTCCGACAGCAAATGTTCGATGGAGCATACACACGATCGGACTTTCTGACAACAAGCTCACATCGAACATTTCCCGTCGGAAAGTCCGACCGTGTGTATGCGGCATTAGTCATTATATTATCACTTTTTATGTATTTGCTTGCAAAAGGTCAATTCACAAACATTATCATATTTGTTTTCTATCTTTAAGCCCCAGTTTACACTTGTACGACTTGTCATGCAACTTTGGACCCCAAAGTCACATGACAAGTTGCACCCCATGTTTTCCAATGAGTACTGTTCATATTTGTGTGACTTAAGACTCATGCACACAGGGTGTTTTTCCTGCTGCTTTTAGGAGCATCATGCGTTTTTTTTTTTACAGATTTAAAACGTCTCTCCGTGATATTCTATGTGTCCACATAGGCTTTTAGGAGCTTTTAGTGGCAGGGGCATTTTCAAGCTGCAAAAAAACCCCAGGCCAGTGCGTTTTTAGGCAGCAGCGTTACAGCTGTAAAAACGCCTGACATGGCTAAATGCATGTTAATGCTGTATACAGCATTAATCCGTGTCAAGCGTTTTTAAGCTGTAGTAATTGGATTTGGGAGTGGAAAATAGAAGAGGGCAGAGAAACGATGCTAAACGCTAACGTAGCATGTAAGGGGGAATCCTGCAAACTCTGATGTAAAGTGGAACTCTGTGCGCATTAACACCATTAACGCCAATGCAAAACACTTGTAAAAGCGCGTTTTTCCTGATGTTGGTACTGGCTTTGCAGCTTGTTTTTTTTTAACGCCCTGTGTGCATGAGGCTTTAAAGTCACAGCGACTTTAAAGTAGTTCCTGTACTACTTTGGTCAGATTTTCATGCAACCTGAGGCCCATAGACTTCAATGTAAACCCTCAAAAGTCGCATGAAAGTTGCACCTGCATCATATACATGTGTGTTCGACTTTGTAGAGTACACACAGTCACATGGTCTAAGCCAAAGGCACAAAGTCGCACTCGTGGCATAAAAGTTGCATCAAGTCACACTGTAAAGTTGCAGTGGAGATCACACAATTTTGAAGTTGCACAAGTGTGAATGGAGCCTAAATGATTAGAACAGATGTAGAGCAAAGTGACTGTTTCTCTGCAAATGGCACTCTGACCTCTTTAAACTCTCCTTACCCCCCCTCTCTCTCTCTCTCTCTCTCTCTCTCTCTCTCTCTCTCTCTCTCTCAGCTCCTTGCTCATCTGGTGCTTTCATATATGGAGGATAATGTGACATATAATGGCTGGCCTAGCAGGAAATCCCAGAGCCATATTATATATTGGTTGGGATTTTTTAAAGCTATTTTCATCTAGCAGCGTCATTAAATGCCAAATGTTATGAAAATGTGAAATCTCTTTTTTGGCAGTGAAATTAATTTCGGGTAAGATAACATCTGAATCTCTAATATTCCTCCAGGTCGAGTTGAGGGTACATTTTTGATTGACATCAGCCTTGGTTCCATCATTCACCTTCTTTATTCCGCCTCCAATTCCTTCAAAAAAATAGTCCTATTAAAATTCCAAGAGAAATGTATTATGGAACTGAGCAGATGGCTACATGACCGTACCGGAGCATATGATTGGTCGCATACATCATCAGCCGCAGCTGAGTTAGAAGGAACGAGGTGACTTGTCCCCTTTCTGATTTTTGCATTTTAGGTTACAGAAGATTGTTTCTTTAAAGGCAACTTCTATTATTTTTTAGTATATTTAATTTATTAAGTTGGTTAAAATACAAACTTTTTTTTTTTCATGTTTTTAGTCAGGTAACTTTGAAATATTGTATTTGAAAAGTTCAAATCTATATTTTCATCCAGCAGATGGAGCTCTCAGCTCTTTATAATGTTTTTATTCTGGGCTCTCCTTATCTACTGCGTTGAAAAAGCCTATTCACATTGTTTAAAGTAGAAGTCCAGTCAAATCTAAACATAACCCTGCTCTCACCCCCCATTCTAAGCCCTATACTAACTACCCTGTAAAGAAAGGATGTCTATGCTTACCTATTCTGAGGGCCCTAAAGTCCAAACCGACTACGGATGCCCCATAGTAAGCCTATGGGTGAAGAGTAATCACTGCTCAAGGTTGGTCTCCACCTGTACCACCTCAAGTGCACACTACCAGGTGCCGGCCCTGTCCATTACAGGCTTCACAGTAGAGGAAAAGGGTCTGGTCGGCCACACATCTGATAAAATCACCTTAATTTAGACATATTCCGAAATAGACTCTCCACAATGTACAATTGAGGGAAAATAGCACTAGCTGGTGTTCAATTTTCCCTTGATTGTACATTGTGGAGTGTCTATTTGGAATATATCTAAATTAATGTGATTTTATCGGCTGTGTGGCTGACCAGACCCTTTTCCTCTACTGTGAAGCCCGTAATGAATAGGGTCAGCACCTGGTAGTATGCAGTGAAGGTGGTACAGATGGAGACCAACCTTGAACAGTGATTACTCGTAACCTGTAGGCTTACTTTGGGGTACCCTTAGTCAGTTGTCCCTCCAATACACTGAAGCCGGCTCTGGAAGCCGATCATATGACAACCAGACCATTTTCCTCTACCGTGAGGCCTATGGGTGATGTCACCACCCAGGTACTGCAGCCGTTGTTGGCAATCTCTCCTCTCCATGGAAGCCGGCTGCTAGGAAGATCATGTGACTGGACCAGAGCACCTTCAGAATAGGTATGTATAGACATCTTTCCTTTACAGGGCAGTTAAGATTGGGCTTATAATGGAGGTGGGAGCAGGTTGAAGTTTAGAGAGTCTTTGATTGGACTTCTACTTCAATAGCTCAATCTGTAATTTATATATATAACTTAGATCAGTCACTCCTTGGAGTTGAGCAGTTCCAGGTCTCTCTAGTTTTTCTGATAGACATCAGCTTGGGTGTCATCAATGCAGACAAAGGATTTCAAATGCTTTGAAGTCAATATGGGTACTTTTTTTGGTGGTCACTTTTGGCCCTTTGATAAGGGAGGTGTATTAAAAAATCCCAGCCGGCCTGTGTTGCATAACCAGCTGGTATTGGCTCATTAACATGTAGAAGAGAAAAGTACAGAGATCTTGTACTTACTGTAATTGCTCATTAACCACTTGCTTACTGGGAACTTAAAGCGGAGCGCCGCCGAAGAAAAAAATTTTAAAAGTCAGCAGCTACAAATACTGCAGCTGCTGACTTTTAAAACATGGACACTTACCTGTCCAGGGCGCCCGCGATGTTGGCACCTGAGGCCGAAGCGTCTCTCCGTCCTCGGGTGCTGCCGCCTCCATCTTCGGTAAGGGAATCAGGAAGTGAAGCCATGCGGCTTCACTTCCCGGTTCCCTACTGCGCATGCGCGAGTCGCGCAGCGCAATACGGATGGTCCCTGCTGCTTCTGGGACCCGTGTGTTTCCCAGCAGGCAGCGGGGAGGGAGCAGGAAGTGGCGTAAATAACCGCAGATTCTGCAGCTATCTATGCCGGAAGTGGGTACAGGTATCTGTACCCCCCTCCCCCCTGAAAGGTGCCAACTGTGTCACCGGAGGGGGGGAGGAATCTGATGAGTGGAAGTTCCACTTTTGGGTGGAACTCCACTTTAAACCCCCTTCCTGCCCAGGCCAATGTTCAGCTTTCAGCGCTGTTGCACTTTGAATTACAATTGCGTGGTCATGCAACACTGTACCCATATGACATTTTTGTCATTTTTTTTCACACAAATAGAGCTTTCTTTTGGTGGTATTTAATCACTACTGGGGTTTCATAGTTTGTTATAAAATTTTGCAAACAGGTCATTTTTCTCCTTTATTGATGTGCGCTGATGAGGCTGCACTTATGGGCAATGATAGGCTGCACTGATTGGCACTGATAGGTTGCACTGATGGGCACTGATAGGTTGCACTGGTGGGCACTGATCAGGAGGCACTGATAGGTGGCACTGATGGGCACTGATACGTGGCACTGAAAGGTGGCACTGATAGGTGGCACTGATAGACACTGGTAGCTGACACTGATAGGCAACACTGATAGGTGGCACTGATGATGCAAACCGGTGGGCACTGATTGGCAGCACTGGTGGACACTGATTGGCAGCACTGGTAGACACAGATAGGTGGTACTAGTGGGCACTGGTGGGCACTGCTTTGCAGTACTTATGGGCACTGGTAGGTGGCACTGGTGGGCACTGATGCGGCGGCAGTGCCCCTCTGTGTGAGTGACCGATGTCCCGTTTACAGAAGCCGGTAATCGGCTTTTTTTTTTCCTCACGCTGTCAGCACGAGAAGGAAAAGTCTATTACTTGCTTCTGTTTACATTACGTGATCAGCTGTCATTGGCTGACAGCTGATCACGTGGTAAGGAGCTGGGATCGGCCCCTTACTCCGATCTGTGATCAGCTGAGTCTCATTGACTGGATGAATAAGGTGAATATTTATGCATATAAAAAGAGAAAGGTAATAATAATTTTCTATAACGAGATGTATTTTATATATATATTAAAACTGAATTCTAGGCAGATATAAAAGACTCAGATTAACGGAGCTCTGTAATCATTTTAAATGCAAACAGTGTACCTGAATCCAACCTGTTATCCGCCTCTTGCAGTCTCTGTACTACAGGACTGGAGTGTGAGAGGAAAAAGCAGCACATGTTCATGTGGTGATAGAAGGAAGGAGCAGAGTGACAGAGAGACAAGACCATCACTGTGCTGCTTCTCATATCACTGTCCAGTCACAGAGTGGGGAGGGTCCAGGACAACCTGGGCTAAGAGGAAGTGGATTCAATGATCCCGGCCATCAGACTGAGGACATCAAGTGGCAGAAAAATGGTACTATGGGGGATATCTCTGGACTGAAGGTGAATATTGCAGAAAAATCTGGTTGTATTATTTTATTATTTTATCTTTTAACATGCTATTCATCTTTTTATTTGTATCTTGAGTTCTGCTTTTTTTTTAAATCCTAAAATTGATAGATATTATGGGTGCAACGGATCAAAACACTCATGGTTCGGATCATTCCTCGGATCAGAGTCACGGATCGGATCATTTTTCGGATCAGCAAAAAAAAAATCTCCCCACTGTAATATCCACAATCTCCCCACTGTAATATCCACAATCTCCCCACTGTAATATCCACAATCTCCCCCACTGCTGTAATATCCATGTCATCTCCCCACTGTAATATCCACGTCATCTCCCCCACTGTAATATCCACGTCATCTCCCCCACTGTAATATCCACGTCATATCCCCCACTGTAATATCCATGTCATCTCCCCCACTGTAATGGACATCTCTCCCACTGTAAAAGACATCTCCCCCACTCACTGTAATGTCCACAATCTCTCCCACTGTAATAGACATCTCCCCCACTCATGTTGAATTTTAAAAGCAGTGAACTTCTGTCAGATTATCAAACCTGTGAGATGAGCAGGGCTGACGCTGCTTTTAAAATTCAAGATCTAAGTAGTCAGACGGAGTTGTAAGTCCTGTATTTCACTATATAAACTGACTTTACTGTTATAAATACGTGTAAAATGCAAAACTCCGGTGGGTGTAACAACATGTCCGCTTTCCCCCTTAGTGTATCCTTACTGTGGACGAACGTGGGGTGTAGCAAGATGGCGGCGACGGGACGTCACTTCTGTAGCAAACTGCGATGGGTCGCCGAATATGTCGTTACATCGGCCAGAGGGGTGATGACATCAGAGCGCAGTTCGCCGCCGCCGCCGGGTTTACCAAGATGGCCGGAGCTAGGCCGAAGCCGCTCCGAACAGGTTGACCCGTTCGGATCATGGATCGGTGACGATCCGTTGCACCCCTAATAGATATAGTATAGAGCAGATATAAAATAAAATCATGTTTATTTGTATTTGATCAGAAATTAGGGGATGTGTTTTCCAGTGTAGCACTCTGATGTCTAGGCAGGGTTGCTCCTAAATATACCTGTCAGGTGTATTGGCCTTGGCCAATTGTTAGGAATTAATTGAGTTCACCCTAAGTCTGGAATTGCTGCACTTCTCTCTTCTGTCACTAGATGGACGCGTATCTGGTGACATTAGATAAGACAAGGGCATTGCAAGGACGGATTGGGAATGGATTAAGGTGTCTCAGCCAATGGGCAGGGATCTTCTTGGGTCCCTTGGCCTTCTGGGAGAGCCTATTTGTTTGGGTGGGGTCAGGTGTTCGGGGTTTCGGTGCCACCTGGACGGCTTTCTGGGTGGACGTGTGTTGTGCTGTCCGGGCTGCTAGGCCAGAGTTTGGGCCTATCCCCGGCTAGGGATGAGCCGAACACCCCCCGGTTCAGTTCACACCAGAACCTGCGAACGGACCGAAAATTCGTGCAAACTTTAGAACCCCATTAAAGTCTATGGGACTCGAACGTTCAAAATCAAAAATGCTAATTTTAAAGGCTAATATGCAAGTTATTGTTCTAAAAAGGGTTTGAGGACCCTGGTCCTGCCCCAGGGGACATGTATCAATGCAAAAAAAAGTTTTAAAAACGGACGTTTTTTCGGGAGCAGTGATTTTAATGAAATATTTCTTTAAATATCGTACCTGGGGGGTGTCTATAGTATGCCTGTAAAGTGGCGCGTGTTTCCCGTGCTTAGAACAGTCCCTGCACAAAATGACATTTGTAAAGGAATAAAAGTCATTTAAAACTGCTTGAGGCTTTAATGTAATGTCGGGTCCCGGCAATATGGATGAAAATGAGTGAGGCAAATGGCATGGGTAACCCCCCCCCCAGTCCATTACCAGGCCCTTTGGGTCTTGTATGGATATTAAGGGGAACCCCGCACCCAAATTAAAAAAAGGAAAGGCGCGGGGCCCCCAGGCCCTATATACTCTGAACAGCAGTATACAGGCGGTGCAAACAAGACGGGGACTGTAGGTTTGTTGTTAAGTAGAATCTGTTTGTAATTTTGAACTGGTACATTTTTAAAGTGTAGCTCCAGCCAAAAAATCTATTTTTAAGCTTTTTGGAAAACATAGGGAATTGTTATCACCCCTGTAACATTTGTTTTGCTGTCTGTGCACCTCTTCAGAAGATTTCACCTCACTTTCTGTCCCAATGACAAATGTTTTTTGAAAATTTGTGGTTTTCATTGAAACAAGGATTGGTGATAAAGCATCAGTGGAGAGGAGACATGTTTTTCTCATATTAACTCTTACAGAAAAAAATTTCCCTTCCTAGGGGTAGATTTCTTTTTCAAATAACAGTTTTTATTAAACATATACGTAAATAAGTACAAAAGACAATGAGGGTCTAATACACTGGTTACAACTGGCCAGTGGCCTTGCTGATAAGTATTAAGCATTAAAAGAAGAGCAGCCAAGTACAGTATCTTCATAGTGAATTCCAGGTAACACTTAGTAGTCAACAAACAGGTCTCAGTTTTGACCTGAACATAGCCCAAGGAGGAAAGGGGAAAAAAAGAACAGAAGAGGAAAGAAGAAAAGAGGGGTAGGGTAGTGGAGGGGTGGAGGGGAAGGGGAGGCTCTGCCAATGGCTCATGGCGGGTCTTCACGTCTATGCCACTCTTCCCAGATCTTATCATGTGCCTCCAATCTATCTTGTAGTCTAGCCGTCATTTTTTCCATCAGCTCTATATCTTTTATTCTGGTGTATAGGTCTGTTTGAGTGGGAGGGTCTCGTCTTTTCCAGTGTAGGGCAATAATACATCTCGCGGCTGTAAGGACATGTCGGAGCAATTTCCCGGAGTGCCAAGATATATGTAGCCCAGACACTCCAAGAAGAAACAACCTTGGATCCATGGGCACCTGCACACCTAACAGACGGCTCAATAGTAGTTGCGTCTCGGTCCAGAAGGGGACTATTTTAGGACATGTCCAATAGATATGGTATAAGGTCCCTCTGTCTCTCATACACCTCCAACATCTATCCGAGCTAGTGGGGTAAATAGCGCGGAGGACATCTGGTGTCAAGTACCAGAAAAACAAAATTTTATAAGCTTTCTCCTTATAGAGTGTACAAAGGGAACTCTTAGCTTCCTGAGACCAGATTGTCCGCCAGGTGGTTTCTGGGATTTCCTCCCCCAATACTCTCTCCCATTGGAGCATATATGCATGTTTACCCTGGGTTGTGAAGCAATGGGAATTTAGTACCCGGTAAATGTCTGAGATTAACCCTCGTCTTGCTGCACCCTCCAACATTAAACACTCAAATGGAGTAGGAGCCGAAAATTGTAAGTTCAGAGCAAATGATTGAGCATAATGTCTAATCTGCAGGTACCCATAGAATACATGCCGGGGTAGGTCAAATTTTTCTTGAAGATCTGTAAATGATAGCAATCTGCGCGTACAGGAATGCACCAGGTGACCATAGTGGAACAAATCCCTTGTCGCCCACGGGAAAGACATCTGATGCATAAGGCCTGCAGGCATTCTGGGATTATATAGAAAAGACGTGAGGAGTGACCTCTCTGAACATAGCTTATGAACTCGAGATAGTTTACGCCAGAGTGATCTGAGGTGGAGCATGGGACCCAAAAGCTGGGCTGAGTCCACCTCCACCTTTGCATTCCAGAGCATACTATTTGGGTGGACAGGTGCCATCCATATTTTTTCATTTTCTGTCCATCTGTTGTAAAAACGTTGGGGAAACCAGGAGGCCAGGGCCCGCAATTGGGTAGCTTCATAGTATTTATGTAGGTTAGGAAATGACAACCCACCCTCTGAGCGCGCTGATGTGAGGACCGAGTGTGATATTCTGTGCCTTTTATAATTCCAGACAAAACGAATTAAATCTGCCTGGAGTTTCTGCAGTTCCGCATGTGGTATCAGGATGGGAAGTGTTTGGAAGAGATAAAGGAGCTTGGGTAGGATGGTCTTTTTAACAGAGGCCACCCTCCCTAGAAGGGAGATATGGTGGGCCTTCCATTTTTGCAGGAGATCCCTTATAGATCTGAAGAGGGGGGGTAATTGGCTCAATATAGGGTAGAGCAGAAGGGAGTAATCTGTACTCCTAGATGTTTCAGGGATATTGTCTTCCAGTGGTATGGGAAGCATTGCTGTAGATGGTGAGTCTCTGATGTTGGGACGTTAATAGGTAACGCTTCAGATTTGGCTGCAGGTCCCATTCACAATTGGGAATGCAGGCGACAGGGTAAAAGGGGTCTTGACCTGAGATGTGGGATTAGTATATAGGTGTCTAATATCCTGCAGAAAAGGGCCCCGAAATCCCATGCAGTTCAACGTGGCGAACAGGAAAGGCCAACCAAGGCGGTCAAAAGCCTTTTCTGCGTCCAGTCCGAGAACTAACGCTTCCAGCTTGTCCCTGTTCGCCATGTCTATAAGGTCAATAATCCGTCTCGTGTTATCCCCCGCCTGACGCAGGGGGACAAAGCCCACCTGATCCTTGTGTATTAAAGAAGGGAGTATCAGGTTCAATCGCATCGAAAGGAGCTTAGTAAAAAATTTTAAATCAGAGTTTAGGAGCACGATTGGCCTGTAACTGGCACATAGTGAAGGATCCTTGTCAGGCTTGGGGACCAACGTGAGGAATCACCTCTGCATGTCCGGGGGAATAGTAGTTTTCTGGAAAAAGGCATTAAACAGCTTACACATATGGGGTAAAAGAATCGGGAGAAATGTCTTGAAATATTCATATGGGAGACCGTCTGGGCCGGGAGACTTATGTGAGGGCAAAATTTTGATGGTGGCTGTCAGTTCTTCTTCTGTGATAGGGGCATTGAGGGAAAGTAGGTCTGATCCCTGCAGTTTGGGAAGTCCGCTTTCCTCTAGATATTGTCGCATGCGAGTGGTCAGATCAGGAGAAAGAGGATCCTGAGGGATCTCAGGGTCATTATACAGGGTTGTGTAGAATTCACTAAAAGCCCGAGCTATATCTTGAGGGTATGTTAAGAGTGCTCCCTGTCTATCCTTGATTTGTTGGGGGGTGGACATGTGAGAGCGTTCCGACAGCTTGCGCGCTAGGAGGGAATGGGCTTTGTTGCCTTTATCATAGTAAGTTTGTTTTAACCGAAGAAGTGCTTTCTCTATATGGCCCATTGCTAGGTCTCGGAGGGTGGTACGTAAACAGACAACTTTTTAAAGGAGATGTATGGATGGCAAGGTTTGTAATTGGAGTTCTAGGGCTCTGAGATCTCTCTCAGCTTGAATTTTAGACGCTATTGCATTTTTCTTCATGGCCGAGGAGACCGCAATACACCTCCCCCTAAGGACTGCCTTGTGCGCCTCCCAGAAGGTGGAGAGGGTTATATCAGAGGTGTCATTTTCCAGAAAGTAATTCTGCAATGTTGATTCTAATTCCAATTTAGATGGGGTATGTTTAAGGAGGAAATTATTTAATTGCCAGTTGCATGGTTTACGAATAGGGTTACCTATATCTAGGGACATAATAACAGGTGCATGATCAGACCAGGAGATAGGTAAGATCTGAGCTGTCTTCGTGGCGTGAAGAGTGGCATTGTTGACAAAGTAGTAGTCTATCCGGGAGTGCATACGGTGAGGGGCTAAAAAAAATTTATATTGTCTATCCCCCGGGTGTAAGGCCCACCATGCATCAAATAAGGCATGATGCCTATTTATTTGACGAAATAATTTGAAATCTCGGGCGGCGCGAGTCTGTGGGGCTGTGGGGTTAATCACGTGTCGATCTAGACCTACTGAGTGGGATAGATTAAAGTCCCCACCGATTATCAAATAGTCATTGGGAGATCTAAACAAACGTGCAAGTACCTTGGATAGAAAGTGTATCTGATGGGTATTAGGGGCATAGAGGGTACAGATAGTGACCACCTGCATTTGCCACTGGCCTCGTAGAATTATGTAGTGTCTCCTCGGATCTACAAAGGACTCGGAGCATTTAAATGGGGAACCACGCTTAAATAGAATAGCCACTCCTGCTCTTTTGCGGGGGCTATGTGCTTGGTAAACTTGGGGGTATTGTCTAGATGCAAAGGTAAAGGCATCTCCCTTGTTAAAATGTGTTTCCTGCAACAGGACTACGTCCGCCCCAGAATGCCTGAGCTCTCTCAATGCCAGATGCCTTTTCCTGTTTGAGTTCAACCCGTGAAAATTAAGTGACATAAACTTAACCATGGTCACTGGTGTATGTGCGCTCAAGATTACTTAGCTTATCCAGCCGCGAGACCGCTACCACGTCCCAGCAAAGAGGAGGCCCATAGATGGAATGCGTCCAGGTGACCTTCCCGATCCAATGGCGAGCCAGGGAAAACAGGGGGGTGGGGGGGAAAGGTATGAGAAGAAAAGTAAACTTTGCGATGAAATTCCGGGCAGTCTATACCGCCCGGGGTCTATTAAGTTCCAGTAGGTTCCCCCGATCAGAGCCCCCAACAATGGCCCAGAGCAGGGGAACATAGAGAACCGCTTTAAACACAGTCAACAGTGTTCGAGATATCTAAACAAGGTGACAAAGGGGAACTTTGGTAGGTTAAACCTATAGGGGGACTAATGACCAGAAAAAAAACTACCACTGTCAAGTCTCCATCAGGGGGTGCCCAATGTTACATAGTTACATAGTTACATAGTAGGTGAGGTTGAAAAAAGACACAAGTCCATCAAGTCCAACCTATGTGTGTGATTATGTGTCAGTATTACATTGTATATCCCTGTATGTTGCGGTCATTCAGGTGATTATCTAATAGTTTCTTGAAGCTATCAATGCTCCCTGCTGAGACCACCGCCTGTGGAAGGGAATTCCACATCCTTGCCGCTCTTACAGTAAAGAACCCTCTACGTAGTTTAAGGTTAAACCTCTTTTCTTCTAATTGTAATGAGTGGCCACGAGTCTTATTAAACTCTCTTCTGCAAAAAAGTTTTATCCCTATTGTGGGGTCACCAGTACAGTATTTGTAAATTGAAATCATATCCCCTCTCAAGCGTCTCTTCTCCAGAGAGAATAAGTTCAGTGCTCGCAAGCTTTCCTCATAACTAAGATCCTCCAGACCCTTTATTATCTTTGTTGCCCTTCTTTGTACTCGCTCCATTTCCAGTACATCCTTCCTGAGGACTGGTGCCCAGAACTGGACAGCATACTCCAGGTGCGGCCGGACCAGAGCCTTGTAGAGTGGGAGAATTATCGTTTTATCTCTGGCGTTGATCCCCCTTTTAATGCATGCCAATATTCTGTTTGCTTTGTTAGCAGCAGCTTGGCATTGCATGCCATTGCTGAGCCTATCATCTACTAGGACCCCAAGGTCCTTTTCCATCCTAGATTCCCCCAGAGGTTCTCCCCCCAGTGTATAGATTGCATTCATATTTTTGCCACCCATTATTTTACATTTTTCTACATTGAACCTCATTTGCCATGTAGTCGCCCACCAACATTATTTTGTACAGTAACCGTTTATGGGGAACTGTGTCAAATGCTTTTGCAAAATCCAGATACACCACGTCTACG